>NC_056742.1:528763264-528768264 GCF_019279795.1 Protopterus annectens | reverse complement strand
CTTACTGATCCACTGATAGCGGAAGTTGTAGGAAATAAACCCAAGTTTAGATATAAAAACAGGAAGAATATTAGAAGGATGTTATGTGGTTCATCTTACAACAGAGAGGTTGTGGGTACAGAAGGGACGTCTCCATGTGGAGCTTGTAATTATTGTGCTCATATCAGGAAATCAAATATCTTTGTGCACCCTGATACTGGCAAGGAATTTAAATTTAATTGTGTGGCCAGTTGTGAAACTCAGCATGTGGTTTATTTAGCCACATGCGTTGAGTGTCACTCGTTCTATATAGGAAAACAGATAGGTTGCTGAAGAATCGAATTAGAGAACACCTTTATAACATCAGAACTGGTGTTAGCACAAATGCTTTAGCGAAACATGTAATGACCACTGGTCCCACTCATTCGTTTGAGTTTATGGCCATTGAAACCATTACACCCAATGTCAGAGGGGGGAATGTTACTAACATCACTGAGGAGAAGGAACTGAAATGGATTATTCGTTTGAGAGCAGATTGTGGTAGAGGCCTGAATGATAGGATGTCTATTAAGCCTATTCTACGCTCTAAAAGTCTTAGGGTGAGGTAATTATGTTTGTCATATGTTTTTTAGTGTTATATTATTTGACTGTTCAACAAGTGACAGGTCTTATATTAGAGTGTTAAATATTGATTTTTGTAAATTAATATTTAATAGATAGTTTTTATATATTTTTTATTATTATTAGCTATAAAAATTTTGTTTTAAAATATATAAAAATTTTTTTAAGAAATAATAATATTATGTTGTACGTGGGAAGCTCTTAACTATGTTGGTTATGAGATACTGGTTGCACTGTCTGTATTAGCTGATTGAGCTATTTATGTTTATGAAAGATGCTTGTTTGCATTAGAGGAGTCAGTAATTGTCGTTTTTATTTTTTTCTGACTTCTTGTGATTGTTATTCATTCTCTCACATTGATTCCTATTTGTTTATCGTTTGTCTATATGCAATACTGGTTTTGCTTTTGATTAGTTATCTTTAGAATGTTTTGACACCTTAACGTTGGTTATTAGCGATGTCTTCTTGTGATATGGGTGGGGTTTAGCAGTTTAGTAGCTAACAACGCTGAGTTCCGTAGTTAGTTCTATGTGGCATGCTCTTTGTTAGCTCTACTTGTCAACTGGGCGGAATCTAGCAGCTCAGCAGTCATTAGCGTTGAGCTCCGTATTGAGTTTTTATGTGGTATGCTTTTTTGTTAGCTCCTTTGTGACTCTTGTGTGGAGCTATGGATTCAGTGTTATTACTCACCTATTACAGCTTTGATCTTCATCAATTTGAGCCTTTAACTTCTACCGACGAGTAAGTATTGTTGGTAGCTTGATTGTAGGTTGGACAGTTTTGTTTTCATGATCGTAGCAATGCATTCCCATGCTTTTAGATGTAGGTAGATTCTTTGTTAGAAATGTTAGCGTTGGTTAGTTATACATGAATAACGTTGAGCTCTGTGTTGTGGATAATGTGGTACGTAATTTGTTAGTTTTGATTTTGGTATGGTGCGATGGATTAGCGTTAACGCTCGTTTATTGTAGTTCAATTTGAGCTGTTGAACTGCACAGACGAATATGTTTTGTCGGTCCTTTGGTTGTGAGTAGGATAGGTTTGTTTATTTTACTATAGTTATGTGTTTCTTTTTCTTGAAATGTAGGTAGATTTATTTAGGGAATATTTGTGTAGCTTGAGTGAATGTAAGAAAGGAAAGACGTTATCGTTCTTTTTTAAAAAAATTTTTGACAGTTTGCAACGTCTCGGAGTGTTTGAATTAAGTTACTAGAAGCTCACACATTGGATTAAGGTGTAGTTAGAGGTGATATGTCCACTTTGTGCTAGTTAACAGCTTCTAGTTTCATTGTTAGGTTTTATATGTTTTATTTATTGCTCAGGTCTTTGTATCTCCTTCGTGTGATGATATAGAGCAATGTTTATGATCGCTAGTTATAGCGAACACTTTTTTAACTACATTTTTTAATAACTTTAAAATTTGAATTTTAATGATGCTCCTATGGTTATGGTTTATAACATTAGGAGGGAAGTTTGCAAAGAATTTTTAAGTATGAATATGTGATGTTTTGTCTGTGAACTATCATGTTGGTAGACTATTTAATGAATGCTAGCTCTTTAAATAAATGAACTTCCTGATTTAATTCAGGAAGTGATGCTGTAGTTTAGGAGAGTTATGATAGGTTGAAACAGGTTTTAAATGTGATTTCTCACTTGGTCAGTTATGGTCTGATGAAGCATTTTGTGAAAGCGCTAATCACCGACTGAGTGCACAATAAATTTTCGTGTTTGTGAAGTACCTTGGATCTTCTGCTTTATTACTGAAGGATATTTTTGATTCTAACAACTTTGAATGACGTTTTTGGACTTGTCTTAAGCTCAGGATAGTATAATTATCGCATGGTTGCTGTTGTTGGAATTTTTGCTGTTTTTCTTACATTTCGTGAGTTTCTCAACACAGCATTTACCTGGCTGGGTGTAGTTGTTCTCATTTTTATTGCCATATATATATATATATATATATATATATATATATATATATATATTTATATAGATATATCTGTGTGTGTGTGTGTGTGTGTGTGTGTGTGTGTATATTTATATAGCTATATCTGTGTGTGTGTATTTATATATATATTTTTATATAGATATATCTGTGTGTGTGTGTGTGTGTGTGTGTGTGTGTGTGTGTGTGTGTGTGTGTGTGTGTGTGTGTGTGTGTGTGTGTGTGTGTGTGTGTGTGTATTTATATATATATATTTATATAGATATATCTCTTTGTGCGTGTGTGTGTATATTTATATAGATATATCTGTGTGTCTGTATTTATATATATATATATATATATATATATGTTTATATAGATATATCTGTGTGTGTGTGTGTGTGTGTGTGTGTGTGTATATTTATATAGATATATCTGTGAGTGTGTATATTTATATATATATATTTATATAGATATATCCGTGTGTGTGTGTGTGTGTGTGTGTGTGTGTGTGTGTGTGTATTTATATATATATATTTATATAGATATATCTGTGTGCGTGTGTGTGTGTGTGTGTGTATATTTATATAGATATATCTGTGTGTGTGTGTGTGTGTGTGTGTGTGTGTGTGTGTGTGTGTGTGTGTGTGTGTGTGTGTGTGTATTTATATATATATTTATATATATATATATATATATATATATATATATAAAAATGTAAATGTTCGTTTGTTCAAAATCTTAAATCTCTGAAAGTTTTTCAGCGATTGCTTTGAAATTTTCACACAATGTTGCATTCGAATACGCGTGTGTTTTTATATACCTACTATTATATAGATGTAACACGTTGCATTCGAATACGCGCATGTTTTTATATACCTACTATTATATAGATGTCACACGTTGCATTCGAATACGTGCGTGTTTTTATATACCTACTATTATATAGATGTCACACGTTGCATTCGAATACGCGCATGTTTTTATATACCTACTATTATATAGATGTCACACAATGTTGCATTCGAATACGCGCGTGTTTTTATATACCTACTATTATATAGATGTCACACGTTGCATTTGTATACGCGCGTGTTTTTATATACCTACTATTATATAGATGTCACACAATGTTGCATTCGAATACGCGCGTGTTTTTATATACCTACTATTATATAGATGTAACACGTTGCATTCGAATACGCGCGTGTTTTTATATACCTACTATTATATAGATGTAACACGTTGCATTTGTATACGTGCATGTTTTTATATACTTACTATTATATAGATGTCACACGCTGCATTCGAATACGCGCGTGTTTTTATATACCTACTATTATATAGATGTAACACGTTGCATTCGAATACACGCGTGTTTTTATATAACTACTATTATATAGATGTCACGTTGCATTTGAATACGCGCGTGTTTTTATATACCTACTATTATATAGATGTCACACGTTGCATTCAAATACGCGCGTGTTTTTATATACCTACTATTATATAGATGTCACACGTTGCATTCGAATACGCGCATGTTTTTATATACCTACTATTATATAGATGTCACACGTTGCATTCTAATACGCACGTGTTTTTATATACCTACTATTATATAGATGTCACACATTGCATTCGAATACACGTGTGTTTTTATATACCTACTATTATATAGATGTCACACGTTGCATTCGAATACGCGCGTGTTTTTATATACCTACTATTATATAGATGTCACACGTTGCATTCAAATACGCACGTGTTTTTATATACCTGCTATTATATAGATGTCACACTTTGCATTCGAATACGTGCGTGTTTTTATATACCTACTATTATATAGATGTCACACGTTGCATTCGAATACGCGCGTGTTTTTATATACCTACTATGGATACAAATATGCAATTTTATTTGTTTTTGTTATAACTTTCTTACTTCTTTTTCAGTGCAATCGATCTGCTTTAGTTCATCCAAATAATGCCTTGCAGAAGATCAAACTTAGGTCGTTGTACTCGTGGAACAGAAGCAGTGCGACGAGTAATTGCAAATCAAACTGAGGAAGAACGGGCATCAGCGAACAAGCAAAACAGGCAAAGAATGGCTCAAATACGTGCCGAGGAAGCAGGAGAGCGACGTGCAGCCAGACTTGAGGATGCACGGTTGCAAGCATGGCGATCACGTTCTGCAGCTTCAGATCTGCTTCGTTCTCCTCGATCGACACCAGCGGACGAAATAAATGCTTGCCTGAAATACTGTACTTTGTGGCGACACGTAAAGGCATTAAAATTGACTACAAATATGCATGTCCAGCTACAAAACGATCGATCAGCTGAGATATTCTCACATCAATTGCTGAAAATTGGGAAGGGAAAGGTGCCGGTTGGTCTGACCTCAGGACAAATTTCATTGCCTCAAAACTTTTGCAATTCAGTGACGTCAAAAGAAGAATTGGTTGAAAAAGTATTTC
>NC_056742.1:528660764-528760764 GCF_019279795.1 Protopterus annectens | reverse complement strand
TTAGTGTACAAGAGTAAGATGGCCAGGGAGATGAATATTCGGTATCAAGATAAATAGAAAAAGCAGGAAAGGGAGGCACTGCTAACAAGTCCCTTTGAGAAATTAGTGCATAACTCCCCAATAACAAATTGACTGAGACCAACTCATTGAATAATGCACCTGTCAAAATGGCTCCCAACTGAAATGTTGCGCTGACTTAAAAAAAAAAAAAAAAGATTGAAAATCCAGGAGAAAAGCGAATCTTGAACATCACTCTTCTCCGTTAAACTTCATTTTGCGAGGGGGGGGCAAGCCCCCCTCACACTCCCTGAACTTGTATATACCAACTTCAAGATCACTATATCACAGAGAAAAGAGAATATTCCAGGAAATGCCATTTGGACATGGTATTTGTAAGACTCAGTCAAGTTGTTCCCATCATTTTAAATGGTTACTGTCAAAACTGTAGGTGGCATTCAGAAAAAGCATTTTTTTTTGCAGAGATAAGTCTCTTTATCTGAAGAACTTTGACCCTAAATACTCCTCAGTTATAAATGCAAAATCTAAAGTTGCAGTACCATGAAGACAGAGAAAAAGAATATGAAAGTGTGAAAAGCACTTCACACAACTTCAGTCTTACAGTTCAGGGCAGCATTGTGCATCCATTCTGTGACTTGTATATTCTGTGAGTTCAGCTCAGGTATTCTAGGAGCAGCTATTCAGTGAATTTCAGGATTCCCTTTGCTATCACCTGGTAAATTAGCAAAAGGAGTCAAATGGTGGCATCAGGAAAGCCCATTAGGAATGCTGTTAGGGAGGTGATTAATAACACAGGAGTGGATCAGAACAAATCATCTAGAGACATGGGCAAAGATTCACAATGCAGTTAAGACAGGAATATGATGTTGAAGAGAATGTGAGAGCCTAGTCTCAACAATGATCTGGAAGAAATATGAGAGGCGAATGAACTGGCTGAGCTCATGGTGGAACAGAGGAACTCAAGTATTTACCTGTAAGGACATGCTCCCCCCAACAAACAAGAACTCAAGCTCCAGTTTATGTAAGGAAGGGTATTTGCAGTACTGCACTGTACAGAGACTGCGCCTTATCGGAAGTTTTTTCTTTCTTACTCTGCCTTGCATGGAGCCTTTTGAGGTTTGTGGTTCTTTAAAATGTTGTTATAATGATCCCTGATGGTGGAGGTTTGTGAGATCATGAATCTGTAGGATCATATGAGTGGATGTGGCTGTGTCTTGCTGGGTCATGAAGTAGGATTTACTGTGCATACCAAAAGAAAGCCAAATAAGAAGAATGATGAGCCATGTGACAGTGGACACTCATCCATGATGAGCCATGTGACGGTAGACACTCATCCATGATAACCCATGTGACGGTGGACACTCATCCATGATGAGCCATGTGACGGTGGACACTCATCCATGATGAGCCATGTGATGGTGGACACTCATCCATGATGAGCCATGTGACGGTGGACACTCATCCATGATGAGCCATGTGACGGTAGACACTCATCCATGATGAGCCATGTGATGGGGACACTCATCCATGATGAGCCATGTGACGGTGGACACTCATCCATGATGTGCCATGTGACGGTGGATACTCATCCATATCATCACTGAAACTTATGCAGAGTGACTCAATTATATTCTCTGATAGCTAAGCTTTATATATGGAAACCTTATCACTTGGGTTATGATGGCAACCTGTACGTTACCTAGTAAACAATCAGTTCCTGGGGTGGTGAACCAATCTTTTGAATTTTCATTTCATATCAAAACCTCTAATTGAGTTCAAAGCTGAAGTATTAATAGTGTGTTTTTTTGAAGAAGCCAACCTGAGTGCCTTACCTTATGAAACCAGATTTGAAAGGGGAATGTCAGTGTTTAGTTCATGGCATGGAAGGATGGCAGCCAAATGAGGGCAAAGAGTATTAGGGGACTTATTGGAAGAGGTAAAGCGGTGAAAAGCAGGGTTTCTCAATGTCAGACAACATCTCACAAAAGGACATATTTGTCATTAGTGATGTGGAAGGCAGACTTACAGGAGACCACAAGCTAAAGAAAACCAGACCGGAAGGCAGGAAATATGAATACTCCTGTGGAGTGGTGTATTTATAAATATTCATAGATGCAGAGATGTGGTCTCATTGGCTGAAATCATGAGGGGCATGCTTTTTGTATGAAGTCATCACTACCTGACGGTATTAAGTTCATAGGTTCATAGGTAGGTACTAGGCTATCTGCCCAAGGGCATTTATAAGCCTAGCCAGAGTGTGTCAGCTTTTGCCGCCCCATTGATTAATTAACTGATCTGCTGTCAAGCAGAGCCAATGAAGTGATCCCAGGGGTTTATTTTCTGTTACCCATCCACTCATCAAGGTTTCTCTTGAAGAGTGTTAGTGAGGGGCTCTGCCTGATGTAATTTGGAATTTTGTTCCAAAGCATGGGGAGTCTCTGACAGGAATCTATCCCTCCAGCATGTTCTATTTATTGTTGTGGCGAGGTTTAGCTCACTAGAGCACATGGTTCGCAGTGACTTGGATTTCTTTAGCTGGAACATGTCCATCAATTCTGAGTTGGACATGACTTTATAAGTCAGGCAGAGATCGCCTCTGAGTAAGCGATATGCCACTGAGTACAGCCGGATTTATTTCAGTCGGGCTGCATAGGACATATGTTTGGGACCAGTAATCCTCTTGGTGAGGTACTTTTGTGGTTTTACCAGCTGTTGGAAGTGTCTTGTGAGGTACATCCCAAATGGGGCATTGTACTCTATGATGGGTCTAAAGAGTGACGAGTAGAGGGGCACTATAACCTCTTTATTTCTAGATGCGAACCCTTTAGTAATTAGATGGGCCACATAGAAGGATTTCCTAACTACTTTGGCAATATGATTGTCAAAGGAGAGATTATTATCTACCTGGGTCCCCAGATCTCTTATTACCTCTTCTGTATTAAGGGGACTGCCACCTATGTGGTAATTCGTGGGTGTTTTGTTTTTCCCAAACGGGATGACTATGCATTTTTTTGGCATTTAGCTTGAGGCCATGACTTTGACACCAGGTGTCCGTCTCAGTAAGGCCCCTTTGGAGGATGGCTCCCAGTTTGCAGTCATCGGCGAATATGGTTAGCCATAGTCCTCCTGTGTTTGCCTGTACTTCTGAGAAGTATATGCCAAACATTAGGGCTCCCAGGACCGAGCCTTGCGGGACACCACTTGTGACTGGTTTAGAGTCGGACCTGGAGCCCGCTATTCTTTACTTACAATACTATGTTTTATGTGGGGGGGGCTCTCCAAATATCACCAAAACCTGTATGCAATAACTCCATGGTTACATAGCCACCATAACCTGCATGCACTAACTCCATGGTCACATAGCCACCATAACTTATATGTACTAACTCCATGGTTACATAGCCAAGATAACCTGTATGTACTAACTCCATGGTTACATAGCCACCATAATCTGTATGTACTAACTCCATGGTCACGTAGCCACCATACCCTGTATGCACTAACTCCACTGTCACATAGCCACCATAACCTATGTGTACTAACTCCATGGTGATATAACCACGATAACCTGTATGTACTAACTCCATGGTCACGTAGCCACCACAATCTGTGTGCAGTAACTCCACAGTCACATAGCCACCATAACCTATATGTACCAACTCCATGGTGACATAACCACCATAACCTGTATGTGCTAACTCCATGAACACATAGCCACCACAACCTGTATGTACTAACTCCATGGTTACATAGCCACCATAACCTGTATTTACTAACTCCATGGTCACATAGCCACCTTAACCTGTATGTACTAACTCCCCAATAACATAGACACCACGACCTGTATGTAATAACTCCACGGTCACATAACCACCATAACTTGTATGTACTAACTCCATGTTGACATAACCACCATAACCTGTATGTACTAACTCCATGGTCATATAGCCACCATAACCTGTATGTACTAACTCCATGGTCTCATAGCTAACATAACCTGTATGTACTAACTCCATGGTCACATAGCCACCTTAACCTGTATGTACTAACTCTTAAGGTCACATAGCCACCATAACCTGTATGTACTAACTCCACAGTCACATAGCCACCTTAACTTGTATGTACTAACTCCAAGATCATATAGCCACCTTAACCTGTATGTACTAACTCCACGGTCACATAGTCACCATAACCAGTATGTACTAACTCCATGGTCACACAGCCACCATAACCTGCATGTAATAACTCCAAGGTTACATAGCCACCATAACCAGTATGTACTAACTCCATGGTCACATAGCCACCATAACCTGCATGTAATAACTCCAAGGTCACATAGCCACCTTAACCAGTATGTACTAACTCCATGGTCACCTAGCCACAATGACATGCATGTAATAACCCCAAGGTCACATAGCCACCATAACATGTATGTACTAAATCCACGGTCACATAGCCACCTTAACCTGTATGTACTACTACATGGTCACATAGCCACCATAACCTGTATGTACTAACAACATGGTCACATAGCTAACATAACCTGTATGTACTTACGCTACGGTCACATAGTCACCGTGACCTGTATGTACTAACTCCACAGTCACATAGCCACTATAACCTGTATGTACTAACTCCACGGTCACATAGCCACCATAACCTGTATGTACTAACACCATGGTCACACAGGCACCATAAACTGTATGTACTAACTCCATGGTCACATAGCCACCATAACCTGTATGTACTAACTCCATGGTCATAAAGCCACCATAACCTGTATGTACTAACTCCACAGTCACATAGCCACCTTAACTTGTATGTACTAACTCCAAGATCATATAGCCACCTTAACCTGTATGTACTAACTCCACGGTCACATAGTCACCATAACCAGTATGTACTAACTCCATGGTCACACAGCCACCATAACCTGCATGTAATAACTCCAAGGTTACATAGCCACCATAACCAGTATGTACTAACTCCATGGTCACATAGCCACCATAACCTGCATGTAATAACTCCAAGGTCACATAGCCACCTTAACCAGTATGTACTAACTCCATGGTCACCTAGCCACAATGACATGCATGTAATAACCCCAAGGTCACATAGCCACCATAACATGTATGTACTAAATCCACGGTCACATAGCCACCTTAACCTGTATGTACTACTACATGGTCACATAGCCACCATAACCTGTATGTACTAACAACATGATCACATAGCTAACATAACCTGTATGTACTTACGCTACGGTCACATAGTCACCGTGACCTGTATGTACTAACTCCACAGTCACATAGCCACTATAACCTGTATGTACTAACTCCACGGTCACATAGCCACCATAACCTGTATGTACTAACACCATGGTCACACAGGCACCATAAACTGTATGTACTAACTCCACGCTTACATAGTCACCATAACCTGTATGTACTAACTCCATGGTGACATAACCACCATAACCTGTATGTACTAACTCCACGGTCACATAGCCACCACAACCTGTGTGCACTAACTCCACAGTCACATAGTCACCATAACCTATATGTACTAACTTCATGGTCACATAGTCACCATAACTTGTATGTAATAACTCCATGGTTACATAGTCACCATAACCTGTATGTACTAACTCCACTGTCAAATAGCCACCATAACCTGTATGTACTAACTCCACGGTCACATAGCCACCATAACCTGTATGTACTAATTCCACGGTCATACAGCCACCATAACCTGTATGTACTAACTCCATGGTCACATAGCCACCATAACCTGCATGTACTAACTCCAAGGTCACATAGCCACCATAACCTGTATGTACTAACTCCATGGTCACATAGCTAACATGACCTGTATGTAATAACTCCACAGTCACATAACCATCATAACCTGTATGTACTAACTCTACGGTCACATAGCCACCTTAACCTGTATGTACTAACTCCATGGTCACATAGCTAACATGACCTGTATGTACTAACTCCACAGTCACATAGCCACCATATCCTATGTGCACTAACTCCACTGTCACATAGCCACCATAACCTGTATGTACTTACTCCATGGTCACATAGCCAACATAACCTGTATGTACTAACGCCATGGTCACATAGCCAGTATAACCTGTATGTACTAACTCTATGGTCACATAGCCACCATAACCTGTATGTAATAACTCCATGGTCACATAGCCACCTTAACCTGTATGTACTAACTCCATGGTCACATAGCCACCATAACCTGTATGTAATAACTCCATGGTCACATAGCCACCTTAACCTGTATGTACTAACTCCACGGTTACATAGTCACCATAACCTGTATGTACTAACTCCATGGTGACATAACCACCATAACCTGCATGTACTAATTCCACGGTCACATAGCCACCATAACCTGTGTGCACTAACTCCATGGTCACAAAGCCAACATAACCTGTATGTACTAACTCCACGCTTACATAGTCACCATAACCTGTATGTACTAACTCCATGGTGACATAACCACCATAACCTGTATGTACTAACTCCACGGTCACATAGCCACCACAACCTGTGTGCACTAACTCCACAGTCACATAGCCACCATAACCTATATGTACTAACTCCATGGTCACATAGCCACCATAACCTGCATGTACTAACACCATAGTCACATAGTCACCATAACTTGTATGTACTAACTCCATGGTCACATAGTCACCATAACTTGTATGTAATAACTCCATGGGTACATAGTCACCATAACCTGTATGTACTAACTCCACTGTCAAATAGCCACCATAACCTGTATGTAATAACTCCACGGTCACATAGCCATCATAACCTGTATGTGCTAACTCCACAGTCACACAGCCACCATAACCTATATGTAATAACTGCATGGTCACATAGCCACCATAACCTGTATGTACTAACTCCAAGGTCATATAGCCACCTTAACCTGTATGTACTAACTCCACGATTACATAATCACCATAACCTGTATGTAATAACTCCATGGTGACATAAACACCATAACCTGTATGTACTAACTCCACGGTCACATAGTCACCATAACTTATATGTAATAACTCCATGGTCACATAGCCACCATAACCTGTATGTAATAACTCCACAGTTACATAACCACCATAACCTGCATGTACTCACTGTACGGTCACATAGTCACCATAACCTGCATGTACTAACTTGACGGTTACATTGCCACCATAACCTGTATGTACTAACTCCATGGTCACATAATCACCATAACCTGTTTGTACTAACTCCATGGACACATAGTCACCATAACTTGCATGTACTAACTCCATGTTGACATAACCACCATAACCTGTATGTACTAATTCCGTGGTCACATAACCATAAAAAAAAGTGAAATAATTTAGAATTATGCTATAGTCAGCATGATGCAACTTAACTATGCTATAACTGAATGAACTGTACCACCAACAATTTTAAACAGAAAATCTAGCTACAATGAGCAATCAAAGCTATGGAACTCATATACACACATATATATATATATACACACACACACTCATATATATATATATATATATATATATGTATATACACACACACACACACACACACACACACATATATATATATATATATATATATATGTATATATACACACACACACACACACACACACACACACACACACACACACATATATAATATATATGAGTCTACTTTCACTCACCGAAACAACACCTCAATGACTCCCAGCCGGCCGACTCCACCTCACCAAAACAGCTCCAAACCAAAAGCACGGACCGCTGAAATCCCTTCCCTGTGAAAGGAACCAGTTGGCAACCATGGTGAACTTTGCCCTTTCTTCAGTGTAGTGCGATATTGGAGATTAAACATGAACTGTTTTCTTTTAAACTGTCTTTTAAATTGTCTGAAGAAGTTTCTTATGGTAGAAACAAAAATATTTATGTGTTTTGATTAAATAAAGTTTGTTTTCCACGAATAAATGGACTCAGAACATTGGATTTTACATTTTTGTACACCACTGGATTATTCACATTTCCTGCCTTCCAGTCTGGTTTTCTTCATGTTTGTGGTTTTCTGGCCTACTGGTGGTTTGTTGTTTTTACCCAAGTCTCACAGGAGAGTAATAATGTGGAAGGGTAGTAGTAGTAGGCATCACATATGAGGAGGGCAGGTTCACAAGAGTATAATAAATGGGGTTAGTAGGTATTACTGATGTGGGAAGTGGGCTCACAGCATAATAACAATTGGGAGTGATTGTTAGCAGGTCTTACCTTAGAGGAATAAATGCGGGATAGTAGACATTACTGATGACAAGAACTGGCTTATAGAAGTGCAATAATTTGGGGACAGGTAGTAAGTAGACCCACAGCAGAGTAATAATTGGGAGGGGAGGTAGGTAGTATTACTGGTGAGGAGTGCAAATCCATAAGAGAGTAATAACTGGGGAGGAAGTTAACAGTCATTAATGAGGAGGTGAGATGTCCACAGGACAGTAATAATTGGGAGGGGAAGTAGTAGCAATTACTGATGAGGAGAGTGGGCCCACAGTGACATAAAAATGGGAAGACAGCCAGAGCCAAGAGACTATGAAGATTGATCTATTACCACCTCTAACAAGATGTTCCATAACAATATAATAACAACTATGAATGAAAACTTGTGCTGTGATGTCATTTATATAGATTTAACTTCAGCAATTGACAGGTTTATACACAGAACACTGATCAATGAATTAGACCAATTAGGTATTGATGTGCTCTTGCTAAGATGGATAGCTGCATGGCTTACAAATAGGACATGGCAAGTATCATGCAGCAAATGGACAGGTGAAATCCTTGGTTACAGTCAGGGTGTACCACAGGGCTCTGTCCCAGGCCCTTACTTGTTTAAATTGTATCTTTCCGACATACCTCTCAATCTCCTAGAGCAAAATATAAATATATGGACAAAGCCTAAAATGATGGGGGGACAAATAGGGGCAGATTTTAAATATTGCTCTTACAAACTTAGAAAGTTGATAGAATAATAGGTTTTGCATTAGCATGAATTTTCTGAAGGATTTGGAGTCTTACTCTCAAATGTTTGTCATTATTTAATGACTTCAATCCTACATTCTACGAAAATCTGTACAGTTGAGAGGTACGCTTTCAGACCTAATTATTTCATCTGAGGTGTTATGCAGTCTATATGCAGATGACCTGAAATTGGGTAAACTGATTACATGTCTTACAGATAAGGCATATCGGGAAAATAAGTTAACTAAATTGACCATTTGGGCCCAGGAGAATAATATCCTGATAAATACATCAAACACTAAGCATACGAGATGTGGGAGACATGAAGTGAATGGTGAAGATTTAATGTTTGAAGCTGTAGATTTATTTAAATACCTAGGTATATGGGTAGATCCAGCTTTGAGGTTTTTTAATAGTATGAACTAATTGATTAATAATAGTTATAGAACTATAGGTTATATAAAAAATATAATGTCTAGGAAATCAGAAATGATGAAGTCATTGTTTGTTAATTACATTAGACCCAAACTTGAGTACGGAATAACAATACAGAAACCTTATCAGAAACAAGCATAAGTAAACTGGAAAGAGTACAGTGGAAATCCATGGATGTGAAAATTTAAGTTATTATGAAAGACTTAAATATCTGAACTTGTATAGTGTCTCATAAAGATATTTAACTGAAGGTCTTATTCAGGTATCTAGGGCATTTAGAGACAACTTCATCTGGGAATATTTGGTGTTATAAAATAGTAGTAAGAATGGTTAAACAATGAGAAAGTGTAACATTTTCATGTCAAATTATGAATAAATGCAATATTAATATTTCTGATAATAGCCAGGCCAGGAAAGTGTTTAAGTGGTCCTTCATGGTATCAAACAAAAGCTTAGATAATGCTAGAAAACCTGTCTGTGATATCTGGTATCTGGCTACCACCACTCTGCAGAAATCTGTGCTTCACTAACAATATGCAATTGTGTATAAATGTAATATTCATGCAAATATGTCAGAAGCTGCCCTTTAGCAGAATGTTGAAACAGTATTTTACAATCCAAGTCAATAAATGAGTCAGGAATGGCTTCTACTCCAATCAAGATTGTCAGTAAGTGAAAAGCTGAACATTATTTTTAAGCATGTCATGAATATATGCCATAGTGTTCATGGCACGCTACATAGCAGTTGAAAAATTGCATAATGCTGGAAAAATACTCAGAGAACTGTTGATTAACTGCCACTATTTTGCAAATATTTTACTGTTTAGCAGTAAAAATATGCAAAAAGGTCTCGCAGAGACGGATAACTGGTGCCAGAGCCATGGTCTAAAGCTGAATGCCAAAAAGTGTATAGTCATACCCTTTGGCAAAAACAATGTGCCCACAAATTACCACATAGGTGGTAACCCATTAAGTACAGAGAAAGTAATTAGGGATCTGGGGACCCAAGTTGATAGCAATCTCTCCTTTGACAACCACATTGCCAAAGTGGTTAGAAAGACCATCTACATAGCCCACCTCATCATGAAAGGATTCACATCTAGATCAAGAGAGGTAATCGTGCCCCTTTATTCATCCCTCATCAGACCCATCATAGAATACAATGCCCCCTTTGGGATGTACCTTACCCGACACCTGCAGCAATTAGAAAGACCCCAAAAGTACCTCACCAGGAGGATCAAGGGACTCAAACAGATGCCATATGCTGCTCGGTTAAAAAAACTCCAGCTCTACTCAGTTGCATACCGCCTACTTCGAGGTGATCTATGCCTGACATATAAAGCTATGTCCAATCCAGAATTAATGGACATGCTCCACCTCAGTAAATCTAAATCCCTTAGAGCCACGCGCTCGAGGGACTTGAACCTCAGCACAGAAATAAATAGAACATGCTGGAGGGACAGATTCATAACCCAGCGGCTCCCTTCGCTCTGGAATAGAATTCCAATTCATGTTAGGCAGAGCACCTCACTGACTCTCTTCAAGAAGAATCTTGATGAGTGGATGGGGGATCGTAGGTTTGTCCCGGGGATTACTTCTGTGTCACTATCAGACAGAGGCACAGTAAACTAAACTTTAAAAAGGGCACAGTATACTCAAATCAAGGAGTGGCGTAAGCCAAACACAATCGGGCTAGGCTTATAAATGCCCCAGGGCAGATAGCCTAGTATGAACCTATGAACCTAAGTATACATAAATATTATATTTATTAAAATATGTCAAGCAGTGTCCACATAATAGTATGACTGAACCACATTTTACAGCCCGGCTCAACACACAGGTCAGGAATGTCTACTGATCAAAATGCAGTAGCAAGTAAGCAAACAAACTGTGATTTTATGCCAAATTGTGAACATGCCATATTGATATTTCTTAGGCCAGTTATAATATACTGTATGTGGCACTTTGTGGTATCAAATGAAAGCTTATAATATACTGTATGTGGAACTTTGTGGTATCAAATGAAAGCTTATAATATACTGTATGTGGCACTTTGTGGTATCAAATGAAAGCGTTCATACTGCTGCAAAGGATGTCACTGACACTTGCTGTTTACCTACTACCAGTATGCAGATATTTATACTTTAGTAATAAAATGTGCACGTATGCATGCATCTCATATTTTTGTAAATATCTTAGGCATTGTCCTCGCAGGCACATTGAAGAATAGCATTTCACTTGTCCCATCACCACGGAGGTCATAAATGGCTCCTCAGACAAATGGGGAAGTTGGCACCAGAGAAAATGGGATTTATTTTCCAGAAATATGATGAATATATGTTAATAATTTTATTAATAACCTATGCCAGGAGGTGTTTATACAGTACTCTGTTGTATCAAATGAATCAGTGTAGAGAATGATGAAAAATCTCTGCAGTGATAGTCTAACTAACGATGACATGCAGAAATTTACATTTATTTGTCCATCAAATATGCAAATGTACATACCATTCATAATTATACAAATATCTCAAAATGGACAGCTACTAAACTACTTTGCAGCTAAATAAAGGGGATATCTGCATGAACAAAACTTGCACTAATAATTGAGTATATTTATTATGGTTACAAACATATTAATACTTGTTTATATCATTATCAGTAAATACACATCTAATTACTTGATCAACATAAATTTGCCATTTTATCTGATTTAACATATATAACACAATTCTGAAGAGAAGTATGTGCTGATTAAATTTTATATTGTAGCTTTTTTGATAACTGTTATATTTTTTTTAACTTCTTTACAGACAGAATAGAAAACTGATTCTTATAATTTTAGCTCAGGTGAAAGCTGTCCAGGCAGGAACTCTTCAGGTGTCAGAAGATGAGAAATTCCACTCAGGCCATGTGTGAAGGAGTTAAAGAGTATAAATCAGTGGAACCCCTCCCACGTATTGGTCTGACCATGGATATGTTGAGAACTGCATTATGAGCAGCTAATGTTCAGTGTACCAAATCTCAAGGAAGTTTAGCAGAGCCTGTAACATACACAACATGCAGCAAAATGGTAAGAAATGCTTCCCTGATGATCTCAGAATTCAACTTGAAATGTAGGAACTGCAGCAAGACATGATATACCTAGATATCAATGCATCAGAGAGAGAATGAGATGGCATGATGCCACACAGGAAAGGAGGGATAAGTATCCAGTGGTCATGCTACAGGAGGGACTGACCACATAAAAAGTAACTAACCACTAACCAACATCTTTGAAAAACTAATTTACAAACAAATGCTTGGCCAAATAAACAATTTTGGTCTACTAACAGATGCATAACATGATTTTCATAATACATTTAGCACACTGACTGCTCTTTATTTAATTATTGTTGATCTTTACACTAATGTGCATAAGATCTCCTTACTGCTGGAGTTGTTATAAACAAGGATTGAGCTTTTGAGACAATCTGCCTCCTCTAAATATAATGCTGTGCAGATAATACTTACCACAGACAAGACACTAGTGAACCTGCAGAAGAAATTGCATACAAGCTTCACAAGCTTGTGCAAATGAACTATAATAAGTTCTTTGTAAATACAAATACATCAGGCGTTACACTTTTTGCTACTCTACATGTATCAATTGTCCCCTTCTCCCGTCTGGAACCGCATGAGCCACATAATTCTATCCCTAATGTGACTGTACAAAAATACTTAGGTTTAGTACTATACCCCACTATTTCCTCCAAACTGCATACTATAACAGCAGCACAAAAACAATTTCACGACTGAAACTATGTCATAGACCTTTATGTCTGCTCACCTCATAAAATAGGTAAGCCTTAACCAGGAAGGTATTACTAATTCCCACCTATCCCACTCTACATAAAACAAATGTCGCTGCTTTGTCATTTTGTTAGACTCTAGAACCCATCATTGAAGACTGCCTATCATCCACAGCAGGACAACTCTCCTCCTAGGATACACTGTAATGCAAAATCATAAAGCTTAGGTAGCCCCCCCCCCCACTGCACAAAAAGATGTCGACCACAACAACTATTTTCTGAGAAACAATAACAATGCTCTTTCCTTAAAAATACATGCTTTCAGCTTAACTATAAGTGAAAGAACCTTTTCTAAAATAAGCCCAGCATCGTAAGTTCTGGGTTAGCTGCCTTCCATTTTACGCCTAGTCAATTTCCCTTTATGTGCTCGAAATAACCTATCCCATTTGGTTATCGATTGGTCTTTCCCATCATGTGGTTGATAATTATATATTACCCCTAATCAGAATAAATGGGATCATACCGTACATAATTTGAGGGGACCCATGCATGGGGTGAAGCATTTAGGAGCTGCATCTGTCCATTAGTGGGACAGAGGCAGTCCTTGGGTAAATTTTCTGTTTCTCATCCATAGATCTAAGTTGCCCTTAAAAATGGATAGAAATAAACTTTGTTTAATGTGGATGGAGGAGTGTCTTTCAGAGAAGGGGTATTTTCTGCAAAATATACTTGTCCTTCCAAACCATTCGGTTGATGTTGCAGAAGAGGTTTAAATCCATGGACCAAGTATTTCTAATGCCATTTGACCTGCTGATGTGCAGTAAATCCATCAGTAATGGGTTAGAGGATGCCTTGTATATCAGACACAGGTCACCTCGTGCAAGTCTGTAGGATGCTAAGTACAGTGACATGGTCTTAAGTCACTCCATGTAGGACATGCTGTTTAGGCCTTGTATCCTTTTAGTAAGGTATCTCTGTAAACGTTCCAGTTGGTGCATGTGCTTAGACAGATAAATGCTAAAGAGGACATTATATTCAATAACTGACCTAATTAGGTCTGAGTAAAGGGGGACAATTACATCCCTAGATCTGGACACAATACCATTTTTTATAAGCTGTGCAAAATAGGAGGCCTTTCTTACAACAATAGACACATGTTCAAAGGTTAGGTCAATTTCCACATAATTTTCCAAATCCCAAACAACTGGGTCAACTCTTAGGGGTGAATTCTCAGTGTGGTAGGCCCCTGGGGTAGATGACCTTCCAAAGGACAGTTTCAGACCATGATTTTGACAACAGTTATTTATTTGAGACAAACCTTCCTGCAGGATGGCTAAGTCATTTGGGGATTCGATGACTGCTCCTAACTTGCAATCATCTGCAAATTTAGTCGGTCAGAACCCTTTGGTCTCATGGAATAAAATTGTATAAAATGTCAGAAATCTATATATTATTAATAATTTGAAAGCAAAGCTAAATTGTTTTCTTATACAGAAATTAAATGAAAATGCTTCAAGCACATTGAACACATAAGGGACATCCTTGGATGATAGTGCTACAGACAGCACTTTATTTCATTTAAAAATAATTTCTTGATTTTGTAATTCTAATGTATAAACAACAAATATGCATTTTAAAATACAAACAATATATATGTATGCTAAGGTTAGTGTAATGCCCAAATTTAATCTGCCATTATCACTTTTTTTTTGCAAATTATTGTAGTTAATTAGATGACTGTTCTGTGACTACCATTTCATTTCTTTTTATTACTGTATTTCTGTGTATCATATTGCTTGTCAGCTGGGTGCAAGTCAGTGCTGAAAAGGGCAACTTACCTGGTTAATAAACAGAAAATAAATAAATAAAAATAAAATAAAGTAAATTAATTGACCGTCAAATGCATACCAGTAGCAGGATTGAAAACCAAGCTCTGGGTGCCTAGTTTGGTACTGAATTGATTCCATAGTATAAAGAAGAAGAGGGCTTTGATAGCTATATTCAAGCATTTGAATAGGAGCATAAGAATATAGTAACGATACTAGGCATGCAAGCATGAGGTCCATAAGATTCCATGCCGTACACACCTTTCAGTGGACACAAGCATGAGGTCCAAAAGATTCCATGCCGTACACACCTTTCAGTGGACACAAGCATGAGGTCCATAAGATTCCATGCCGTAAACACCTTTCAGTGGACACAAGCATGAGGTCCATAAGATTCCATGCCGTACACACCTTTCAGTGGACACAAGCATGAGGTCCATAAGATTCCATGCCGTACACACCTTTCAGTGGACACAAGCATGAGGTCCATAAGATTTTTTGTCATACACACCTTTCTTTGGACACACGTAAAAGTCATTGTGTGCAATCAGGTGTAATGGCTGAAGTTTTAACTCTTCTTCTCAATGGAAGGCATTGCATGCTATCACTAAAATGAAAGATGTTGACTGTCTTGGACATTTGCATGTTAAAATGTTCTTTGTGAGTATTTTACATTAACACCTGAAGCATGCAGGAAAATGTTGTGAAACGAAGGAGAAATGCAGAGGGTGATGTCAATGATGTCATTAAATAACTAAACATTCACTTTATTGGTGGAACATTGGATGTCAAATAGTTGCATCTGAAATGTTGAGAGACCTTACGATAATGAAGCAATCACTCAGTACTTTGAGCAAATGAAAATGTTGTTGACCTTCTGAGATTGTAATACCACCAATGAAATGAGAGGAGAGGGTGACCTTTATGTAGCCAGCAGAGCACAACTGCATATGAAAGGTTTAATCCCTTAAAGTGATTTAACGGAGCCAGTGGGAAAAACAATAAACTTTTCAGCTGGGGTGTCATATTATAATCCTACAATATGACAATCCAGCACAGGAGTGATGCCAACAATGCAAACGCAGACAGCCTGTTAAGGCAGGGGACTAGGTAGTGCATTTAATGAAATGCATCATCAACTCAACTTGTGTTTCTTGAAGATGCCTCAAGAGAACTTAACTGATGTCTATAATAGGAGGAGAATTGTAAAAGCTATATTAAACCTGAAATATTTAGTAAAGATGCAGCAAATACGTACTATGCAAAAAGCCATAAGAAATCTGCAAATTTTTCCTGTAAAAATGTATCTGGCCTTTGGAAAGGAAAAATGGTTCATAGGCACATTATCAATGCTGTGGCTTCAACAAACTGCCAGCTTAATGTCAAAAGCTATGGCACCTTATTTGAAATTAGAGTTTCCTAGTTACCTAAACAATTTTACTTTGGGGAAGTTATTTAGATTTCAATTTTGATTCACAAGAAGTGAAGAAATGGAATGTTTTATTAACTGCAGAAAGGGAGTATTTGTCTAAAAGGACTGTACTAACTAAACACATCTAAGTATCAACTTATTTCAGGACACCCTCCTGGATTTTCTGCAAGTAAAATGACACTATCTTTGAAAATCAGTGCAGCAGCTGATTCAGTCATGCTGCAGTTTCATCTTTGAGTATTTAGTAGACTTTTAGCCTGAGAGCAGAGAAGTAAATCTTAACACTGATGGCATATGAGAAGAGACAGTTTGCAACTCAGAGTCAGTGAGCTCATGCCTATGCATTTTACTTGTTTACCTTGATCAGCTGCTAAATAGATTATAGTTATCTTTAGTTTGCAATAGTGGTAAAATCACCTAGCTATTAGAAGTTTTTCTTATGTCATCAATCTGTAAAAAACATTTTAGCATGCTGTCAGAATGCATTTTTCTGATGCCATTTGTCTGCTCATACATTTTATTTTGCATTTCTCTGTGCAAAAATATAACTGCTTCCATGATTAATTTTCAAACTGTATTTCCCTAATTTCTTTAAGTAAGGAATTGTATTGTTCATAGGTTCATAGGTAGGTACTAGGCTATCGGCCCTAGGGCATATACAAGCCCAGCCAAAAAGGTACCATGGCTTTTGCTACCTAAGAAAATTATTTTCCTGTGCCACTGTCTAGCAGAGCCACAGAAGTGATCGCCAGGCTGAATTTCCTATTTCCCATCCAATCATCAAGATTTTTCTTAAAAGAGTGCTAATGAGGAGCTTTGTTTGATAATAGATATGTCGCTTATTCCAGAGTATGGGAAGTCTCTGGGACAGGAATCTATCCCTCTGGCATGTTCTGTTTATTGTGGTGACAAGGTTTAGGTCCCTAGAGCATGTAGCTCGGAAGGATTGGGATTTCTTTAAGTGGAGCATGTCCAAAAGCTCTGAGTTTGACATAGCTTTGTATGTTAGGCACAGATCACCTCTGAGTAAGCGATATGCGATGGAGTAAAGCTGGAGCTTTTTGAGATGGTCTGCGCAGGGCATCTATTTGAGGCTGGTAATCCTCTTTGTGAGGTATTTCTGTGGCCTTTCCAGTTGTTGTAGCTGTCTTGTGAGGTACATACCAAAAGGGGTGTTGTACTCTATAATGGGTCTAATGAGTGATGAGTAGAGAGGAACAATGACCTCTTTTTTTCTGGATGAGAAACCTTTTGTGATGGGGTGTGCCACGTAGAAGGATTTCCTGACTACTGTGGCGATGTGATTATCAAAGGAGAGACTACTGTCCACCTGTGTCCCAAGGTCTCTTATCACACTTTCGATGTTAAGTATACTACCGCCTATGTTGTAGTTCATGGTTACAAAGTTTTTATCAAAGGAGATGAAAATGCACTTTTTGGCATTGAGCTTGAGGCCATGGCTTTGACACCAGGCATCTGTCCCAGTGAGGCCCTTTTGTAGGATGTCCACATCGTTAGGAGTTTTGATTATGGCTCCTGGTTTGCAGTCATCTGCAAACTTTGTTAGCCAAAGACCTTCTGTGTTAGCCTGTACTTCAGAGAAGTAGATACCAAACAGGAGAGGACCCAGGACTGAACCCTGTGGTACTCCACTTGTCACTGGTCTGAAGTCGGATTTGGAGTCTGCTACTTTCACAGTGTGGGTTCTGTCAGTGAGCCAGTTGGCAACCCATCTTGTGACATAGGGATTTATACCTAGTTTAGTGAGGTTTATCTATAATTACAGAGTGGGGGATGGTGTCGAAAGCCTTGGCAAGATCTAGCTAGGCTGTGTGAACCACCTTACCCTCGTCTACGGCTTTGGTGACTGCTTCAAAGAAGTCTATCAGGTTTAAGAGACATGATCTGCCTTTTACAAACCCGAACTGGGTGGGGTCCAGAGTTTGGAGATTACCAATGTTTTTGTTTAAAAGTTCCATGATGATACGTTCCATGGCCTTGCAGACCAGGCTCGTCAGGCTAATGGGGCGGTAGTTCCCAGGGTCTGTGGTGGCTCCCCCCTTATTGAGTGGGATAACCATCGCTGTGTGCCATTCAGTGGGCACACAGCCTGAGGTGAGGCTATGATTGAACATGGTACTTAGGTGGGATGCCAGTTCGTTCTGTAGTTCATGTAGAACGCAGCCTGGGATGTTGTCTGGTCCCATGGATGCTGTGTTCTTGGCTTTGGAGAGTGTGGTTTTTACCTGTGCAGCCATGATTACTGGAACTTTGCATTCTTCCAGTATAGAGATGGGCCCTTTAGGGGGTGGGGGGATAAATTTAGCACTGAACCTATCTGCCAGGATGTTGGCAATATCAGTTGGGTCTGTATATTTAGTGCCATTGTGCTGTAACTCAGAGCAGATCTGAATGTTGCCATTGAGATTCTTGACATAGCTATAGAGTGCTTTGTGGTTGTCTTTAGAATCAGTGGCGATTTTGTTTTCACAACTAGCTTTGGAGGATTTTATCAGGGATCGCAACTTCTTACTGAGGCTAACCAGGGAGCTCCTCCACTCATGTAAATCTCTTTTACAACAGTTTCTTCCTTCTGTTGTACAGTTTGTTTATGGCAGGGGACCACCAGATTGGCTTCCTTTTTTTAAAGGATAGTGTCTTGGTTCTGTTTGGGATAGCACGATCCATGCACTCATGTAAGTGCTTATAAAGTGCAATTGAGTAGGATTCAGCAGTCGTAACTGTATTGTCCATCTGCATGGGTGTCATGAAGTTCACCACCTCTGTCTTAAGAAGCATGAAGTTGGCTTTGGAGAAATCTTTTACCGTGGTTTCCTTAATGGGGGGTGGGGGCAGGATGTGGATATCTAGGGTGATTAGCTTATGGTCAGATCGGACCAATGAGGCGTTTGACTTCAGGTGTGGAACACCGGTCACTCATGTTGGTAATGACTAGATCTAGGATATTGTTGCCCCTGGTGGGGGTGGGGGTGTGGATAAGTTGATCCAGGGCACTGGAGTTTATGATTTCCAGAAAGCGTTGAGCGAAGGAGTCGGTGCATGAGTAGTTTTCCCAGTTAATGGTGGGGTAGTTGAAATCACCCATTATTAGGGTGTTTGGGTTGAACCTTAATATTTTCCAGTGCATCAAGAAAAGAGGAGTGGGAATCCTGGAGCATGGTGGGGGATCTGTAGCAAGCTACAATTTGGATTGCAGTTTTGCCCAGAGTTAGTTGCACTTGGATAACCACTGATGCATTATGCTGAGCAACTAGCCTGGAGGTGTGGATATCCTTAATGAATATGGACACACCTCTGCCTTTGGTGTTCCGGTCCAGGTTACATGTCCGAAAAGTGAGGTATGAGTTATAGCCTGGTAGTGCAGGGGTGCTCTCTGGAGCCTTGAACCAGATCTCAGTCACTGCACAGATATTGATGTTCTCCATTCTAAGGAGTGCCTCAAGTGAGTGCATTTTGTGATTTAGACTTCTAGCAATGAGTAGCATCACCCTCAGTTTTTGCTTGCCTGTTCCTGTTACAGTGGTGAATTTGTCATTTGAACCTTGCCTAAAAAAGGCACTATAGGGGCAGCAAGAACCTTAGCCAGTATCCGGAATCCCAGGGGTGACAGGTGCAGGCCATCTCTGGCAAAGCATCATGGTCTGTCGACCATGTCATCCCAGGCAGACAGATACTGGATCCCTTTAGAATGACACCAGAAGCTTAGCCAATTGTTGAAGGCAATCATTTTGTCTTTGTACTGCAATATCATTCTGGGTGATGGCAGAATGCTACTCAGGGCTAGGGTCATACCTGCCTGGGCTACAAGATCAGAGAGCTCTTCCATGTCTCTTTTCATATAGTCCAGGAAGGTACGCCTCAGGTCATTTACACCAACATGGACAATGACAGAGTCATATTTGTACTTGTTGTGGAGTGACATGAGTGCGTGGGTTACGCGGCGGATCCTGGCACCCGTCAGGCAGCTGACAGTAACCTTCTCCTTGTTTAGCCTGGGGAGTGGGACATCAGTGTGCCTGACTATAGAGTTACCTATGAGTAGTGTGTTGGGTACGTTGTTTTGCCTTATTGGCTGTGGTTGAGTGGCACACTGAGTATGCGGGCTATGTGTCATTTGGGTTGTGTTGGGGGGTGGAGGTTGCTTGCATTTCTGCTTTGGAGGTCTCTGTTGCTTGAGCAGATTATTACTGAGAGCCTCTGCAAATGTTTTTGTGTTTCTATGTGTGGATTTTTGGTGGTGTAGACTTAGTGAGACTATGTGATGAGTGTGGTGTGGTGCAAGTGTTTACCTTCTCCTCTTGACTGTCAAGTTCAGTCTTGGTTGGAGAGAGCTTTACCTCCAGTTTGGCTAGATAAGTGCATCTCTCACAGGTTGTAGTGTTGGGTGGAAGAAGGAGAGGGTTGTCTGTGTACATGAGGCAATTTCTACATTGCCCCAAGATGCCCAGATTCATCAGCTAGACAGTAGAGAACACTGGGAGCTGACCCTTGGACATGCCTGAATAAAAACTATTTTCCTCTAGATAAGTGAGGAAAGTGAGTACAAGAGCTGTTTTTCTCTAAGCAAGTGAGGAAAGTAAGTACTAAAACTGTTTTCCTCTAGGTAATGAGTAAGGTTGAATGCTGTAATAATTAGTAACTTATTTAGTGCTTACAAGTTCTGAACAAGTGCTGAGCACGAATAAGCAAATTCAAGTGCTAAAACTAAGAATCTGTATCCGGACTAAACTAGTTACAGGAAAGGGGGGAAACAAGTGCAAATGTGGGCTTTTAAATTAGAATGTTGAGAGAGATGGAAAAACTGCCCAAACGGCAAATAACTACAATTTCTGGGCCAGAACCACTCCTTATGTGGTAGATAGGTTACCTAGTGCTTACCACTCCCACTGATAAGCTAGAAGGCTTCCCTCCAACACAGAAAGCTTGGAGGGCTCAGAAGCTTACATACAGTCCTGGATACAGCAAATCTGAATCTGGACTACACTTGTTATGGGAAAGGCAGGAAACAGGCTTAGATTTTTTTTATACATAAAAAAGTAGCTAAAACAGCAGCAAAAACAATTCAAATGCAGTGCAAGCTAGCACGCGAGTATGTAGCAATGTTAGACAAAACAGTTTAAAAAAATGCAATTAAATTAAAAATGACTAAAAACAAGTGCAGAAGGAGTCCATTGGGTAGAATGAGGTAAAGATATAGGACTGGGGGGAGTGTCCCAGATCAAATCTACAGTGGGGGCGGGCAACTGCAAAAGCCTCCAAATTTAAACAACAAGACAGAAATAGGGAGGGTGGGTAGAGGGAAAAACAAGACCTTCAGCAGAGATCATAAAAACTATACAGTGAAGCAAAAATAACAGTGCACAACTCTGAAGTCAGCCAGCAATGATATAAAATTAGTCAAGCAACAATTAATAGTACACAACTCTTAAGTGCCAGAAAAATATACTTAGCTCTGTATATCTCCAGATAGTTTGAAGAGCACTCTGTCAGGACTCAGGAAGGCTCCAGCAATGTTCAGTTTCAATAGCTTGTGTCCAGTTACCTTTTGATGTATATATGGTTAATTGTATAAAACTGGTGAATTATAACTTTTGGAATCTGTGTTTTGATGTTAGAGACTGCTTGCTATGTCTATGTGATGTAATAGTATAGATGTGTATGAGACTGCTTGCTATGGCTGTGTGATGTCATAGTATAGCTGTGTATGAGACTGCTTGCTATGTCTATGTGATGTCATAGTATAGCTGTGTATGAGACTGCTTGCTATGTCTATGTGATGTAATAGTATAGCTGTGTATGAGACTGCTTGCTATGTCTATGTGATGTAATAGTATAGCTGTGTATGAGACTGCTTGCTATGTCTATGTGATGTAATAGTATAGCTGTGTATGAGACTGCTTGCTATGTCTATGTGATGTAATAGTATAGCTGTGTATGAGACTGCTTGCTATGTCTATGTGATGTAATAGTATAGCTGTGTATGAGACTGCTTGCTATGTCTATGTGATGTCATAGTATAGCTGTGTATGAGACTGCTTGCTATGTCTATGTGATGTCATAGTATAGCTGTGTATGAGACTGCTTGCTATGTCTATGTGATGTCATAGTATAGCTGTGTATGAGACTGCTTGCTATGTCTATGTGATGTCATAGTGTAGCTGTGTATGAGACTGCTTGCTATGTCTACGTGATGTAATAGTATAGCTGTGTATGAGACTGCTTGCTATGTCTATGTGATGTCATAGTATAGCTGTGTATGAGACTGCTTGCTATGTCTATGTGATGTCATAGTGTAGCTGTGTATGAGACTGCTTGCTATGTCTATGTGATGTAATAGTATAGCTGTGTCTGCTTGTGATTGCACAGTAATTGTGATCTTGCTGTGCCAGATTGATCTGGCAAGTATCAGCAAGTTACCATAAAAACAGGAAGGGTAGAAGCCCTAAAAGGATATTATAATTCCATCCTGAAAAACAGTGTGTGTGTGTGTGTGTGTGTGTGTGTGTGTGTGTGTGTGTGTGTGTGTGTGTGTGTGTGTGTGTGTGTGTTCGCATGCAAGCGCAAAGTATCTTTTACCAGGATATTGTTACTATGGTTAAGACTATACTGAAATGCACTTTGCTGAAAGCAAGCTGTATGTGACTTCTGTTCTTTAGATTCATAGGTTGTTATTGGGTAAAGACCACTAGGGTCCTTATAAGCTTAGGCGTACACCCCACATCATTTGGGTCCCAAGAATCATTGGCATCTATATGGGGGGTCATGCTACTAGGAAGGAAATAAAGGATTTGTAGGAGGTTGTTAGGATAATCCTTTTCTCTGCTAGTTATTTTCCTAAGTCCTGAATTTTTTTACTCTGTGCAACTTTCTTTTTTTTTTCAAATATAATTTTATTGCATTTCACTTCCATTTAAATACAAGAAAAGAATGAGACAGAAAATATACATACAAGCTACTTGGAATATCAAGTTTCAGTCGTCCAAATACGATATACATAACATAAATCATCAATGTTAGGGTAACAATTATACAGAATTGTCGAATAATCAAGCTGCCCTTAATGAGCTGTAGACCAGACATTTACATAAAGATAGTATACAACATATTGAAAATGTGACATGAAAACATTGCAACCAGATATTCTAGTCTTCCTAAATAAACATTCTGTCTTGCGCTAACTATGTACAATATATACATTGATGTCACCTTAATGTTCATCTTATATGTGTTTGCCATGACCTGTACACTGTTATTGTAGGTATACACTTTTCTATACTAATTGTGTTTAGTTTCCCTTAATTATGTAAAGTAATATTGGTGGTGATGTCCCTTGTTCATAAACCAATTTTGTCCTAGGATTTCTAAAAGCGTTTTCCATTGTTTCTGATAGTAAGATAGTTTTTTTTTTACTTCTTGTAATTAATTTGCTGGCTAATAAGTACTTTATAGCCATTCCTTTAAATTCTTCCCATGTGATTTTACTTCTGTCTAACCAATTTTGGGCAATATATGACTGCACTCTTCAGACATGCAACTATCTTGTTTCACAGTCTTGGCCCTACCACAAACCACTCCAGTTTTGCTGTCAACCTCATGTGTAACACCAAGTTAAAGGCATTATGAGATCCAGATAGTCTGCATCAACTGGTGCTCACATGTCAAGCTCACCTGTAACCCATTCATAAAACTGAATACAGTTTCTATTCCAGTTCCCCTTTGATCATAAGCCCGCATTGGTTTGTATCCTGGAGACTGATGTCCTCAAGAAATGCTGCCAACCTTCCCCATAGAATTCTCTGGCTAACTTCCCTATAATCATTGTTAACATAACAGGCCTGTAGTTCCCCTCTCCTTGTAAAAGGCTACCATAGTTTCTGCCTTCTGGTCCTCAGGCACTTCTACTCTACCAAGTGATATAGTCAATATAACAATCAGGTCTTCCAGCACAACAGCCATATGTTCAAGATTCTGGAAGGCAGCCTATCTGGTCCTTGTGCTGTATCCTCCCTACATGTAGCAAATTCCCTCTGTGTTTCCTCTGTCTCCTTCAATCAATTGTTCTACTCATCACCCCCTGTCCCTTCATTTCTTTTGCGAAAACTGATGAAATGTATTTATTCAGTACCTCTGCCTTTTCCCAGTCTTCTGTGATCTACATCCCATCTTTGCTTGGCCTGTCCAGTTCTGTGTTTCTCTTTCTTGTTTCTTCTTTCTTCTAGGTATCAAAAAAGTCTTTTTTTTGCATTCTGACAACGACCTTCCCTCTCTAGTATTTGTTGCACCACCACTTTTCTCCCTCGACAGTAGCAACACAGAGTTTTTATTAATTAGCAGAGAAGCAACAGCAAGCAAGTCAGAAGGATTGGTTTATGATGGACACTGAACAGGTGGTTATAGCAGATGACAAGGACAAAAACCTCAATGTCTAAAGGGCTGAAGTTACTGGAACTACCATGACATGCATCATATCTCCAAATGAAAGCAATAAACCAGGCCTTTTATTTGTAGATGACAAGGACTGAGATACAGGAGAGGTGCACATCTGATCATGTTCACACATTCATGGAGATGGTGTCTGAGAAAATGAGTAGACCGGATATGAAACTGAATCCAAAGTTGACATGAAGAGTGTACATGTATGTGAAATGCAGTGGCATATAAGCATGGTCCTAGATCTTCTTATAAAGTTATAAGGATCACTCATCTAATGGAGCTCCTTTTCAGCAACACCAAACTGTATGAGCCAAACAAATAAACTGGCACTCACCATAAGTTGTTTTTCATAAGGGTCACAATGCTTCCCCTACATTAATGGAGGGGGTTTAAGCCCCTGCACACTGTTAACTACTATAACTCTGAGGTCACAAAACCTTGAGCAATTAATTAAAACTTTCAGTATGGGGAGTTCACTATATCTGATTCAGTTGATCAGGTTTTGCTGACAAATGGTTCTCACAGGTAATCAAATGCCTATGGCTAGAGTTTGAGGAATTAGGGAGTTAGATATGTCAGGGAGTCAGGAATCATGCTTATATATATAGATATATATATATATATATATATATATATATATATATATATATATTATTACATAAGTGGACTAGAACAGCAGTCTGGTCAAAGTAAGAAGGAGGCTCTGTGATGCATAAGGGTAAAGCCCTGATTTTGACTCAGAAGACCAATGCCAGGCACTGGACTAGGGTGGAAAAGAGTGCCAGATGGCTGTTGTTTTAACCATCATAAGAAGAAGGACACAGTCTGGTCCACTAGAATGCTGGCACCTTGGGATCAGGTTATGTGTTTGGCTCTGCCAGATGACTTTTGTGTGGTGCCCTTCTTCACTGATGTACAGAAATGTTCATGTGCACAAAAAAGGAGTAGCAAACCTTTCTACTTGCAGCCATGAAAACTAGCTGGTGGGGGTGTTTGGACAGGACCAGAAACATGTACAAATCCCTTATAGCTGTCTGGATGATGGTTTTTTGACAAGGAAGAAATAGGCCCAATCAGAGGAGCCAGGCATGATCAACAGGTGTGAAGTAATAAAAAGGACATTAACTTTTTACAAAAATGAAGGATGTAACACTGGAGGATAAGTTATGGAGATGTGGGGAAGGGTTAGTAAATAGTATGCATATTTGGTGAAAGTACGAGTAGATAAGAAAGCTCTGAGGCTGGCATTTAGTGACTCAGAAAAGATTTATGGCAGGAATTTGATGCTTCTGTATAAGAGTTTAAGGGACTTTGTTAGACATGATATAAGAAGTTGAGGTGCATGTAGTTGTCAGGGGTGGCCCTACAAACCATACCAATGACAGCAATATATTAGAGCATACAAACTTTGAGCACTGTTGGCTTGAGCTATGACCTACAGCAGCCATACCAAATGAGTTTCACAATGTACAGCTGAAGAGCAGTTATCAACTCTGGCTTCCCAGGAACTCACTACCTTGCTCTCACTCCAGTGCCTTTCACTGGCATCATACCCATAGCAACTATATCTTGGTTAAAACTACTCTGCATTCATATACTCACATACTTACACACAATATTTTAAAGGAGGTACTAATAATATTTTTAGCACCACTAATTTTCCTTCTTTTCTGGCACACTGAACAAAGAAAACATCCACAGACAGGCAACACAGGGAAATGGAACCTTCTTAAAGGAAGTTTAATTTTTGAGCACTTTCATCCACAAGGAACTTCATCAGAAAACTGAACAACTGACTACAAGACAACTTTATAATACAAACTGACCAGTCAGAAATATCAAACAATAATTTAATTAAGACAAATAGTAGAACTGAAAGGTAAAAAAGCAATGAATTCACATCACATAATTATAACTCAATACAAAATAACATGATATTAAAAAACAATTAAAAAAAAAATTATACAAATGGTATCATTCAGGCCTGCATCTTAAGCTGCCACAATGTTTCTTTTTTAAATATCTGCTTCTTGAAACAATCCTCCCTAAGATCCATAGGCAAATGCCCTAAGACAGCAAAATACAACCTCTTAAAGGAACCATATGTTAAGGTGCGTCTGTAAATGGCACTGCTGTTATCTTTGCTCTTAATAGCATACACGTGTTCATTAGCTTTTTCAGATAATGTTCTGGTTATCATGTTGATGTAAAACGCATCACGATGTGAACAAACAGCAATGTAACTCAAACCAGTGGTGTTACAATCATAGTATGCTTTAATTTTAATGCTTCTGTCCATATGAGACACAAAATGACATAGTTTTGAGTATAAAATTGCATGCCCTGCAAAAAACACACTTAAACATACCCACTTTTTTATATGTGAGTGGCAAAGACATCCTAGTGTTTGCATTCTCCAACCAGTGCTTGATACACTTGGACTTTTTGCACACAAATTTGGGGGAGGGACCCACTGCTGTGTATACATCAGGGTTCCCTTGGAAAATATTCCAGTTGTGTGTGATAATATTTCTAATGCTGCTGTCATCAAAAGTCATCTGCCAAATAAAATTATTGTTGTATTTAACATTAGTACTGTTGTTCTGAGGTATACCCCGCACCAGAATTGGAGGAGACTGTCTCTATTCTGCTTAATCTCATCAGACTTAACCAACAGGCCTAAATCATAACCCCTACTGCTGAATAATGTAATAATATCACTGATCCAAGGCCTAAATCATAACCCCCTACTGCGGAATAATGTAATAATATAATAGTAACAGTATAAACTTTTTAGCTTTGTCCTGGGCCATGTAGGAGAAAGTGTTCCATATCTGGATATTGTAGTTAGCTAGGATGCTGCCAACTGCAGTTTTTCTAGTGGGATTTACAGCAAATATATATATATATATATATATATATATATATATATATATATATATATATATATATATATATATATATATATATATATATATATATATATATATATATATATATATATATATATGTAATATATTACATATGTATATATATATATATATATATATATATATATATATATATATATATATATATATATATGCATGATTCCTGACTCCCTGACATGTCTAACTCCCTAATTACTCAAACTCTAACCATAGACATTTGATTGCCTGTGAGAACCATTTGTCAGCAAAACATGATCAACTGAATCAGATATAGTGAACTCCCCATACTGAAGGTTTTAATTAATTGCTCAAGGTTTTGTGATCCAAGTCCTAAATCATAACTCCTACTGCTGAATAATGTAATAATATCACTGATCCAAGGCCTAAATCATAAAGCCTACTGCTGAATAATGTAATAATATCACTGATCCAAGGCCTAAATCATAACCCCTACTGCTGAATAATGTAATAATATCACTGATCCAAGGCCTAAATCATAACCCCTACTGCTGAATAATGTAATAATATCACTGACCCAAGGCCTAAATCATAACCCCCTACTGCTGAATAATGTAATAATATCATTGATCCTTTTGGAAAAGTTACCAAAGTTAGTGGTCAATCTATCAGTCAGATCATCTGACCTCTGGGAATATTTCTTTTCATATAAGTGGGATCAGCACAAAGGTAATAGAAATAATTGTTAGAGAAATAAGGTTTGCTGTAAATCCCACTAGAAAAACTGCAGTTGGCAGCATCCCAGCTAACTACCATATCCAGATATGAAACACTTTTTCCTACATGGCCCAGGACAAAGCTAAAAAGTTAGTACTGTTACTAATGTCATTAACAAATGCATCTATGTTATCTAAAGATGCATCAATAATACAAAGCAGGTCATCCACAAACCTCTTACAGATCTTAATATGTATTTTAAAGAATAGAATTGTTTTTAGAAGTTGGGACTTCCACAACCCTATGACAAGATTAGCAAAAGAGGGTGCAACAGTGGCACCCATGGCAACACCTTGGAGCTGCTGGTAATATTTACCATTAAATAGAAAAAAATTGTTCTCTAACACCACCTCCATCAACTCACAACAAATGTTAACCATATCACTAGAACAAATGGTATATTTACCCAGAAATAACCTCAGGTATTCAACACCTTCAGCAATAGGTATACTGGTGCACATAGCGCAGTGCCGGTTAAACAAGGTTAAACTTTTTCTGGCTCCGCCAAGTCTGCTCTTCAAATTTTCCTTTAAGAAAGCTCTACTCTTATAATAATCTAGTCTAATCACTTTATTATAAGCCTAGCACTTGTTCCCAAAACCTCTCTTCTAAGTAAGCACTCGCTAACTAAAGTAAGCACTACATCCACCTACCTTCCCTGTGAGTACCCACTTCCCTTAAAGGCACAGCACTCCCTTATAATATTCTAGCATGTCGAGTGGTAGATTGCTGGCAACCTCTCCGGTTCAGCTGGTTAATCTGGGAATCTTGAGACAATGCTACAATTGTCTCATGTACACAGACAACCCTCTCCTCCTCCCAACAAACACAAATACATGTGAGAGATGCAACTATATAGCCAAACTGGAGGCTGAACTCTCTCAACTCAGGACTAGCAAGACCAGACAGGAGGAGAAGGTAACCACACACACACACCAAACCCAGTCCCACATAGACCTACCACAACTGCAAACCAAACACATAAAAACACAAAGACATACTCGGAGGCTCTAACAAAAAACTTACTAAAACAACAGAGGCTCCCAAAGCAGACACCCAAAAATCCACCACCTCAAAACATAACACATGCATCACATACTTCAATAAATCAGTGTGTCAAACAATCACAGCCCTTAAGGCCAAACACCATGCCTGATACACTAGTAATAGGTGACTCTATAGTCAGACACACTGACGTTCTGCTTACCAGACAGAACAAGGAGAGGGTAACGGTGAGCTGCTTATCGGGAGCTAGGATCCGCCACATAACACATGCACTCAGGTCACTCCAAAGCAAGTACAAATATGACTCTGTCATTGTCCATGCCGGCGTGAATGACCTGAGACGTACCTCCCTGGACTACATGAAAAGAGACATAGAGGAGCTCTCTGATTATGTAGCCCAGGCTGGTATGACCCTGACCCTGAGCAGCATCTTGCCCTCACCAAGAATGATGCCACAATACAAAGACAAGATGACCAGCTTTAATAATTGGCTCAAATACTGGTGTCATTCTAGGGGGATCCATTGTCTGTCTGCTTGGGATGACATGCTGGACAAGCCATGCTGCTTCGCAAGGGACGGCTTGCATCTGTCACCACTGGGCTTCCGGATATTGGCTAAGGCTCTTGCCTCCCCCATAGTGCCTTTTTTAGGCAAGGCTCAAAAGACAAACCCACCTCCTTAGAAAACAAAAATGGAAAAAAATTAAGGGTAATGCTGTTCAACGCCAGAAGTCTAAATCTCAAGATGCAGGCTCTCGAAGCACTCCTCAGTATGGAGGACATCGATGTCTGTGCAGTAACTGAAACCTGGTTCAAGGCTCCTGAGTGCATCCCAGCGCTACCAGACTATACCTCGTATCATGCTTTTCGGTCCCAAAACTCGGGCCAAACCAAAAAGGGAGGGGGGGTGTCCATACTCATCAAGGACACCCACACCTCCAGGTTAGTGGCAACACATGAATCATCAGAGACCATCCAGGTGCAACTAACCATAGGCAAAACTGCTATACAACTGGTAGCATGTTACAGACCACCCTCCCAATCTCAGGAACCCCACTCAGCCTTCCTGAAGACATTGGAGGATATGAATGTCTCACCAAACACCATCATACTGGGAGACTTCAACTACCCTAACATAGACTGGGTGCATTATTCTAGCCCAAACACCCTAGCCCAAAGGTTCCTGGAATTCATAAATTCAAACACAGTGGAACAGCTAGTCACCTCTCCCACAAGGGGAGATAATATACTAGACCTGATCATCACAAACATGGGGACAAAGTGCTCCACACCGGAAGTATACCCTTCACTAGTGAGATCTGACCACAAACTAATCACTCTGGATATACATATCCCACCTCCAGCCCCAACACAAAAGACTACAGTGAAAAACTTCTCAAAAGCCGACTTTACACTTCTTAAAACTGAGATGGTATCCTTTAAGCCCACTGGGACAGTGGAAACCACATCCCACAATGCAGAATCCTTCACAAATGCTTTCTACGGACATCTCCAAGAATGCATGGATCATGCAATCCCAAATAAAACCAAGACCCTCTCCACCAAGGGCAGGCATCCTGTCTGGTGGACCCCAGTCATAAACAAATTGTATAACAAAAGAAGGAAGCTACTGCACGACAGAGCAAAATCCCATAAAGAGAAGGCATCTCTGATCAGTACTAGTAGAAAGCTACGTTCTCTCATAAAAACATCCAAGGCCAACTTTGAGAGAAAAATCGCTATGGACACTAAAGATAACCACAAGGCCTTCTTTTGTTCAGAGTTAGTTCACAATGACAAAAAATACACTGAACCCACAGATATTGCCAACATTCTGGCAGACAGGTTCAGTGCAAATTTCTCCCCTCCCTCACCCCCAAAAGAAGAAATACTTATCCCAGCTGAATGTAACCTCCCTGTCATCTCAGATGTCCAAGTGAAAACTGCCCTCAGCAAAGCTAAAAACACAGCATCAATGGGACCTGACGGTATCTCGGGTTGCGTGCTACGTGAACTCCAAGAGGAGCTAAACCCGCACATAAAAATGCTATTTAACCTTAGCCTTACTACAGGATATGTACCTGAAAACTGGCGCACAGCAACAGTAGTCCCACTCCACAAAGGAGGCACCTCTACTGACCCTGGTAACTACCGCCCCATAAGCTTAACCAGCCTGGTCTGCAAAGCTATGGAAAGAATCATTATGGAACTAATAAATAGACATATTGGGGACTTACAGACACTTGATCCCACCCAGTTCGGCTTTGTAAAAGGCAGATCCTGCCTTTTAAACCTGGTTGACTTTTTCGAAACAGTCACTAGAGCCATTGACGAGGGCAAAGCAGTCCATACAGCCTACCTGGACTTGGCTAAAGCTTTCGACACAATACCCCACTCTGGCATCATAGACAAGCTCAACAGCTTAAATGTAAATCCATATGTCACAAGATGGGTGGCAAACTGGCTAAAGGATAGAACCCATAAAGTCAAAATCACTGGAGCCATGTCAGACTCAAAGCCATTGACAAGTGGTGTCCCACAGGGCTCTGTCCTGGGACCCCTCTTGTTCGGCATTTATTTCTCAGATGTGAAAGCAAACATGGGAGGATTGTGGCTGACAACGTTCGCAGATGACTGCAAACTAGGCACCATAGTCGATACACCAGCGGACACACACATCCTACAGAAAGGCCTCACTGAAATGGACAACTGGTGCCGGAGTCATGGCCTTAAACTAAATGCCAAAAAATGTACAGACATCCCCTTTGGGAAAAACAAAGTGCCCACAAATTATCACATAGGCGGTAACCCACTGAGTACGGAAAAAGTAATCAGAGACCTGGGGACCCAAGTCGATAGTGACCTCTCATTTGACACCCACATTGCCAAAGTGGTTAGAAAGACTTTCTACCTTGCCCACCTTATCATGAAGGGATTCAAATCCAGATCAAAGGAGGTCATTGTGCCCCTGTACTTCTCCCTTATCAGGCCCATGATTGAGTACAATACCCGATTTGGTATGTACCTCACCCGGCACTTGCAACAGCTAGAGAGACCCCAAAAGTACCTCACCAAAAGGATCAAGGGTCTCCAACATATGTCATATGCTGCCAGACTAAAGTAACTCCAACTCTATTCAGTAGCATACCACCTACTCAGAGGTGATCTGTGCCTGACGTACAAGGCCATGTCCAATCAGGAATTGATGGACATGCTCCACCTCAAAAAATCCAAATCCATTCAAACCACGAGAGCTAAAGATTTGAACCTCAGCACAAATATGAATAGGACATGCTGGAGGGACAGATTCATAACTCAGAGGCTTCCCATACTCTGGAACAGAATCCCAGTTCATGTTAGGCAGAGCCCCTCACTGACTCTCTTCAAGAGAAATCTTGACGAGTGGATGGGAGATCGTAGGTTTACCCCAGGGGTCATCTCTGTGTCACTACTAGACAGAGGCACAGTAAACTAATTCTATTATGTAAGGGGGTCTTCACTGTGTCACTACTAGACAGAGGCACAGTATTCTAAATCTATTCTGTACACTTTTGTACCATTACATGGGGTGGCAAAAGCCACATCACTATGGCTAGGCTTATAAATGCCCCAGGGCAGATAGCCTAGTACCAAACTATGAAACTATGAAACTATAAACATCCAAGGTAAATAACCTACGTGCTGAAGTGTCTGAAGTAAAAGACTGCAAAGAATAAAAAAAAAAAGCCAGACATCCTTGATAAAGCTGTCCAGTTTCTGCACCAGGGGATTCAAAAAGTGATATACTTTCAGTTACACTCCCAGAAGCAGACACTGTCAGCCTTAAGGGCAGTGGAAATAAGAATTCCAAAAAGGATTGCTATTTTAAGATGTTCAATACAAAGAAAATTGTAACAGTCAAAAGAAATCAAACCATTGGCTACCAAGTCTAGTAGAACATTATGAACATACTTATACTGCAAATGAATGTCAGCCAAAGCAACAGATCTACATTCCAAAGTGTTGGTTAACATCTTTTCAGTTCTATTAATATAGTCAGATTGATATAAGATAACTAAACCACTGCCTTTATCGGCTTTCATGAACCATAAATCAAGTCTATTACTAAGTTCAACCAATGCTTTCCTTTCTTTGTTGGCTAAGTTAAAAAACTTATTGCCAACTTTACCTTCAGCCATTCTCAAAATGTCCTGCTCACACAAATCATCAAAGGCAGAGATGGTAGTCTGCGCTGGAGGGTTGAAGCAGCTAGGTTTCTTAAAAACAGATTTGTCATTGTATTCAATGTCCTGAAAAACATAAGCTAAATTGAGCTTTCTACAAAATAGTTTCAAATTGAGCAAAGTGTTCCAACACTTGCTCTTTTACGTGGTATAAAAGACAAACCTTTCTGAAGAAGACTCATTTGTATACCATTAAAGTTTTCTTTGGGGAATTTGTAAATGTCTGATAACAGATTGCAGTGTTCAGAAAACTCATTTGTTGAACCAACATTTAGTATCTCCACTTCCACTGCCTACTTCTCCCTTGTTGAACTGGCCACCTCTCGTCAAGGTAGTGCATTAACTGGTCAGAGGCATCTCCCTGTTCTTAATAGGAGCACTCCACTTGTTAGCTATACTCTCGGATCTCCTTAGAGGCTTGTTAGATAAAAAAATCTACCTGTCTATGTTGTCCAGCATCTCTGCCACCTTCCAAAGGAAATTCATTGCCATCATTGCTGAAAATGTTGTCTCCACGAACACCAGGTAGTAGAAAAGCATCACCTGCATCATAGGCTGTGGTGTCTTCCTATTTCTTTCAATTATAGTGACAGCCCCTCTATTTAGGTTAGCAAAGATATTGTCAACCTCAGCCTTAATATGCTCTTGAGTCGAAAATCTTGAAATACTTACATCAAGGACCTGGATTTCTGTGTTAAGAGACTGCATCAAAAGTTCATTATGTTCTATTAACAGTTTCAACAGTTTCAGCCCTGTATCATTAAAAAGTTCAGTTAGTTGTTTATAAAAAGGACTGTATGGAGACAGGCCATTTGGGAACTTCTAAACCCTAAGACCTTTTGGGACAATCTTCACGTTAATACACTCCAAAAAATAAAAGTTTTCATACTGTAGGCTTTGATATTTGTTAAGCTTCTTATCAAAACTTTTTAACAACTCATGCACATTTGCACTTTTGCTGTTGTTATTGGAGTGAATGTTGTTAACATTAAGTTGCCCCAAAAGGTTAGACAATTATGGAAAATTTCTTCAAAACCAGTACTGCTGTTACTCAGATGTTCCCTGTTTCTGGAACCTGAACTACCTTGAGTGGAATTTTCATCACCATTTGAGCGGGTCTATATTAGAACATCGTAGTTTCAAAACCTTTAATGTTTTAATATCGACCCCTATTCAGCAAAAGCTGAAAATATCGAAGCAACAGAAAACCAATTTTTTTCCTAGGGAAAGAATTTGATTGTCTGTTTCTGTTGCTTCGGTATTTTCAGCGGTGTGGTGGAAAGTTACGGGTCGGGTTAAGGTAAGTGTGCGATCGAGTGCGGGTTAGGTTAGTTAGGGTTAGGGTGCAGGTTAGGTATGTGTGCAATTGTGTGGATGTGAGGGTTTGGGTGGGTTAGGTGAGTTAGGGTTAGGGCGCGGGTTAGGTATGTGTGCGATTGTGTAGACATGAGGGTTAGGACGGGTTAGGTGAGTTAGGGTTAGGGCGCGGGTCAGATAAGTGTGCGATTGTGTGGAAGTGAGAGTTAGGGCAGGGTAGGTGAGTTAGGGTTAGTGCGCGGGTGAGGTGAGTGTGCGATAGTGACGGACCTTAATGTTAAGGTTTGGGTTAAGGTAAGTGGATAGTTAGTGTTGTGTGTATAGTTTAGTGTAGGGTTAGGTATTAGATTGTAGGTGTATGTGTGTGGATTGCTGTTTGTTTGGTGTGCTTGTGTTGTGTGAATGTGTTTTGGAACAGCAAATTTTTTCCCTAGGAAAAAATTCGCTGTTCTGTATATCCGATGTTTTCAGCTTTCGCTGAATAGGGGGTCAATATTAGAACATTTGAAGTTTTGAAACTTTGATGTTCTAATATAGACCCCATTTGAGCCACCTCCATTTAACGGAGCATCAGAAAAAGACCAGGGTGCACCAAAAGTACACCGCTGACTGCAATGTGCAGAAAACATAGAAATAGAAGACTGTAGATTGTCCAAACTACTTTTTAAACCTTCCATAGTCAGTCGCAAATTCTCAGTCACTGTATGCAGCAGCATAAGAGTAGCGTCCAAATCACCATCTTCCATGTAAGCCTTATCAACAGGTTATAAATTGAAAATCAGCGCAAACAAACCACTCAGATGATGAATAGCAAAACTGAACAAAGAAAACATCTGCAGATAGGCACCACAAGAAAATGGAATTTTCTTAAAGGAAGTTTAATTTTTGAGCACATTCATCCACAAGGGACTTCATCAGAAAACTGAACAACTGACTAGAAGACAACTTTATAATACAAACTGACCAGTCAGAAATGTCAAACAATAATTAAATTAATTAAGACAAATAGTAGATCTGAAAGGTAACCCAGCCACTGGGGATGCACAAGCCAGTGCATTTCTTTGTGCCGGTCCCAAGCCTGGATACATGGGGAGGGTTGCGTCAGGAAGGGCATCAGGCATAACATTTTGCCAAATCATACATGCAGACAACAGTAAAGAAATACATACCGGATTGGTCGAGGCCTGGGTTAACAACGACCGCCACCAGTACTGTTGGCCAACAGGGTGCTGGCGGAAATTGGGCTACTGTTGGCCGAAGGAGGAGAAGAGGGGGAAGCCATGCCTGAAGGCAGGTAAAGGCTAGGACTGTGATAGTGAGGGTCGGAACTTTGAATGTTGGCAGTATGACTGGTATAGGGAGAGAGCTAGCTGATATGATGGACCGAAGGAAGGTTGGTATATTGTGTGTGCAAGAGACCAGATGGAAGGGGAGCAAGGCTAGGTGTATCGGAGGCAGTTTCAAATTGTTTTTTCATGGTGTGGATGGGAGGAGAAATGGCGTAGGCATTATCCTGAAGGAACAGCATGCTAAGAGTGTTTTGGAGGTGAAAAGAGTGTCAGATAGAGTGATATTTATGAAGGTGGAAATTGATGGTGTAATGATGAATGTTGTTAGTGCATATGCTCCACAAGTTGGGTTTGCGATGGATTAGAAAGAAAAATTTTGGAGTGAGTTGGATGAAGTGGTGATGACCGTTCCCAAGGGTGAGAGACTGGTGATTGGAGCAGATTTCAATGGGCATGTTGGTGAAGGGAACAGAGGGCATGAGGAAGTGATGGGTAGGTATGGTGTTAAGCAAAGGAATGCAGAAGGTCAGATGGTAGTGGATTTTGCAAAAAGGATGGACATGGCTGTGATGAATACGTATTTTAACAAGAGGGAGGAGCATAGGGTGACATACAAGAGTGGAGGAAGATGCACACAGGTGGATTATATCTTATGTAGAAGGGCCAGTCTGAAGGAGATTGGAGACTGTAAAGTGGTGGCAGGGGAAAGTGTAGTTAGGCAGCATATGATGGTGGTTTGTAGGATGACATTGGTGATCAAGAAGAGGAGGATGAGTGTGAGGGCAGCACCAAGGATCAAATGGTGGAAATTGAAAAAGGGTAATTGTGAGGTGATGTTCAGGGAAGAGTTAAGACAGGCACTGGGTGGCAGTGAAGAGTTACCGAATAGCTGGGTAACTACAGCAGAGCTAATAAGAGAGATGGCTAGAAAGGTGTTTGGTGGGACATCTGGAAAGAGGAAGGAGGACAAGGAGACCTGGTGGTGAAATGAAGAAGTACAGGAGAGTATACAGAGAAAGAGGTTGGCGAAGAAGAAGTGGGATTGTCAAAGAGATGAAGAAAGTAGACAAGAGTATAAGGAGATGAGGTGCATGGCAAAGAGAGAGGTGGTGAAGGCTAAGGATAAGGCATATGAAGAGTTGTATAAAAGGTTGGACACTAAGGAGGGAGAAAAGGACCAGTGCCAATTGGCTAGATAGAGGGACCGAGCTGAGAAAGATGTGCAGCAGGTAAGAGTGATAAAGGATAATGAGGGAAATGTACTCACAAGCGAGGAGAGTGTGTTGAGCAGATGGAAAGAGTACTTTGAGGGGCTGATGAATGAAGAAAATGAGAGGGAGAGAAGGTTGGATGATGTGCGGATAGTGAATCATGAAGTGCAGTGGATTAGCAAGGAGGAAGTAAGGATAGCTATGAAGAGGATGAAGAATGGAAAGGCTGTTGGTCCAGATGACATACCTGTCGAAGCATGGAGGTGTTTAGGTGAAATGGCAGTGGAGTTTTTAACTAGATTGTTTAATGAAATCTTGGAAAGTGAAAGGATGCCTGAGGAATGGATAAAAAGTGTTTTGGTACTGATTTTTAAGAATAAGGGTGATGTGCAGAGCTGTAGTAACTACAGAGGGATTAAACTGATCAGAAACAGCATGAAGTTATGGCAAAGATTAGTGGAAGCTAGGTTAAGAAGGGAGGTGATGATTAGTGATCAGTGGTATGGTTTCATGCCAAGAAAGAGCACTACAGATGCAATGTTTGCTCTGATAGTGTTGATGGAGAAGTACAGAGAAGGTCAGAAGGAGTTGCATTGTGTCTTTGTGGATTTAGAGAAAGCATATAACACAGGGTGCCTAGAGAGGAGTTGTGGTATTGTATGAGGAAGTTGGGAGTGTCAGAGAAGTATGTAAGAGTGGTACAGGATATGTACGAGGGTAGTGTGACAGCGGTGAGGTCTGCGGTGGGACTGACGGATGCGTTTATGGTGGAGGTGGGATTACATCAAGGATCAGCTTAGAGCCCTTTCTTATTTGCAATGGTGATGGACAGGTTGACAGACGAGATCAGACAGGAGTCCCCATGGACTATGATGTTTGCAGATGACATTGTGATCTGTAGTGAGAGTAGGGAAGAGGTGGAGGAGACCCTGGAGAGGTGGAGATATGCTCTAGAGAGAAGAGGAATGAAGGTCAGCAGGACTAAGACAGAATATATGTGTGTGAATGAGAGGGAGGATAGAGGAATGGTGAGGATGCAGGGAGTAGAGGTGACGAAGGTGGATGAGTTTAAATACTTGGGATCAACAGTTCAGAGTAATGGTGAGTGTGGAAAAGAGGTGAAGAAGAGAGTACAGGCAGGATGGAATAGGTGGAGAAGAGTGTCAGGAGTGATTTGTGAGAGACGAGTACCAGTAGGAGTGAAAGGGAAGGTCTACAAGAGGGTAGTGAGACCAGCTATGTTATATGGGTTGGAGACAGTGGCACTGACAAAAAGGCAGGAGTCAGAGCTTGACATGGCAGAGCTGAAGATGTTAAGATTTGTACTGGGTGTGACGAGGATGGACAGGATTAGGAATAAGTATATTAGAGGGTCAGCCCAGGTTGGAAGGTTTGGAGACAAACCAGAAAGGCAAGATTATGTTGGTTTGAACATGTGCTGAGGAGGGATGCAGAGTATATTGGGAAAAAGATGCTAAGGATGAAGCTGCCAGGTAACAGGAAAAGAGGAAGGCCTAAAATAAGGTTTATGGATGTGGTGAGAGAGGACATGCAGGTGGTTGGTGTGGCAGAGCAAGATGCAGAGGACAGGAAGAAATGGAAACAGTTGATCTGCTGTGGCGACCCCTAACGGGAGCAGCCGAAGAAGAAGAAGAAGTAGATCTGAAAGGTAATAAAGCACGGAATTCACAGCACATAAGTATAACTCAAAACAAAATAACATGATATTAAAAAACAATTATAAAAACATTTTATACAAATGGTATCATTCAGGCAACACACTGCCACTAGCCACAGCAATCTGGCATACCAACACCATGACTGTAGCTCTTAAAATGAGACAGTCATGCAACTGACTTATGATACCTATAGATTAGCAGTTCCTTCTCCAAAAGGCAAGTGTCAGCAGTTACAATTCACCTGTTTTACCCCTGCATATACAAATTACTAGGCAGCCACATTTTTTTAACACAGAATAATGAAATTATTAATTTAAAAATAGACAACGCAGATTGAAACTGAACATATAGTTTAGGATATTCTTCCAGAGGAAGAGAGATGTCAAAAAAGTTTTGAATAGACAAATTACATATACAAAAAACATATGTAACAATTAACTGGTTTTGCCACTAACCACAAACCAAAGATAAATGTAATTTAGTTGTATCTGCCAATTGTGACACTTTAGCAGTAGCTAAAGACAAATAGACAAGGATTACAGGCATAAGTTCACTAAAACTGGGAAACAGGCTATCTCTGTTCTTATTCATAATCCATGTAAATATTTTCTTCATTTAGGCTTATTAAAAGCCCAGCAAACATTCCAAGAGGGAAGCACAGACTGACTGGATTAATCACAATGAAAGATTTCCAAAGAACTTGTCACCTTATTTCAAGAAACTTAAGAGAATCATTCGGGAATGATTCAGTACTGGAAAATATTTACTTAGTTTGGTTCTCTTAGACAGACCATCTTTCAGACGTCCTGACTTTTTACTTCCTACAGGGTCAAGTTTTGAGTACAAAAAAAAAAATTCACCAAGGTAAAGTTACTGAGATAACCAGAAATACAATAATATAGCTTTTTGGTAGGAAGTGGACATAATAAACAGACCAAAGTTCTGCTAGTGTGTTTGTATGTTGGAGGGGTGTGTGTGTGTGTGTGTGTGTGTGTGTGTGTGTGTCAGATGCATTTTTAAAGCTCTGCTACATTTCTTGCATTACTTTTTCTATGTAGCTCGTCAATTTTCACATCTTTGCTACATCTTTACTGAAAAAAAAATAGTTGTAAATTTTATACATCATTTTACAGTAATTACTTGGCTAGACAAAGCTGCTGCTAGCAAGAGAACAGAAATATAAAAGGGAATATTTCTATGTAAATATTGTTAAGAATGATATCAGATGGTTTAGGTCAAATAATGGAGTTAGTGGGAAGAAACACCAAAACAAAAATTACTGGAGAGAAGTATTGGTATGGTACAGAGTGGAGCAGGGTATACTGGAAGGTAAGATGTTAAATTGACTGGGGAAAGTCTGACTGGGCAAAACCCATTTTCAGCAGGGGCCAGGGGAGAAAAGCTCCACATTTAAGTTACAAGTGATATACATTTTTAATTGCAGGGTAAAAACATCTATACGTGAGCTTATTGACATGTTTTTAAATATTTTGAAATATTTCAAACATGAACATAACATTTTAACACAAAAAAGAGAACACAGCATAAATTGGCTAATTATTAGATAAAAAAAACATAAATTACCAAATTATTAATAGCATGATGGCTACAGGGAAAAATCAAACTGATATGTTTTTTTTAGTATAGTAATAATTGACAGACAGACAAGTAGAATATAACTTAAAAATGATAAGACAGATATGATAGGAGAAGTTATAGAAATTAGTAGGAAGATAAATGGACAGAGGAAGAATTGTAGTTAGTGGTGGGGTGCAAGCGAAGGAAGAAAGTTTAGGAAATAAGTGCAGTTATGAGGAGGAGCGATAAGCTACAAAATTGGGAAGCAGAGTGGCTGTAAGAGTTGGAGAAAAGTAATCTGAGTAAAGCCAGCCAGGTGAGCAGGAAGAACAGAGCCGTCTTTGGCATAGGTGCTGTTTAAGAAAAATTTTGAAACTATTTAAGTTTTCTATCTGTTTTAACTGTGTGGGGATTTCTTTCCAGAGTTTTGACACATAATGAGAGCACTGGAAAGGCTCATCCAGACTCCGTTACAGTTTGCTGTGAGGGAAAGGTTAGTTTGCTTTTTATTTGTTGCATTCTGTATTACTTTATTACCTTTTTCTATTTTGTAGACTGTGATTTATTTTCTTTACACTGTGTTTTACTTGTATTCTGCTTTTAACTGCATATTAAAACTTGAAAAGACACCATAGCTCTGTCTCTTGTGAGTCAGACAGAAATTTTTCCCACCCTTCCACATGGTTACTGTTGTGTGCTTAAACACACCCTGGACCAACTCATTCTTACCCCCACCAGGGGTATAAACATCTTTGACCTGGTCATTACTAACATGGGTGACCGTTGCGCTGAACCAGTAATCAACTCCTCCCAGTCAGATCTGACCACAAGCTAATCACCAGGGATATCCACATCCCACCCTCACCCCCCACCCCAAAGCAAACCACCATAAAAACTTCTCCAAAGCCAATTTTGGGCTTCTAAAAACATAAGTGGCTAACTTCACAACACCCATGCAAATGGAAAACAGGTGCATGCCTGCTGAATCATACACCAATGCACTGTATGAGCAAATACACAAGTGCATGGAAAGGGCCATACCAAACAGAACCAAGACACTCTCCTCCAAAAAAAGGAAGCTAATCTGGTGGTCCCCCACCATAAACAAGCTCTACAACAGAAGGAAAAAACTGCTGCAGAAACGGGTGAAGTCCCAAGACTGGAAAAACTCCTTTGTTAGCCTCAGCAAAAAACTGAGATCCATCATCAAATCTCTAAAGCTAGCTTTGAAAACAAAATTGCTGCAGATTCTAAAGACAACCACAAGGCATTCTATAGTTATGTCAAGAATCTACATGGCAATACTCAGATCTGCTCTGAGTTACAGCACAATGGCAATACATATACAGAACTAACTGATATTGCCATCATATTGGCTGACAGGTTCAGTGCGAACTTTACCCCTTTTTCACCCCCTAAAGGGCCTATCACAATACCTGAGGAATGTTAAGCTCCTATTATCATGGCTACACAGGTAAAAACTGCACTGTCCAAAGCCAAGAATACACCTTCCATGAGACCTGATAACCTGATAATATCCCTGGCTGTGTTCTACATGAATTACAAAGTGAACTGGCACCACACCTGAGTACCCTGTTCAATCACATCCTCATTTCAGGCTTTGTTCCTACTGAATGGTGCACTGCCACAGTCATCCCATTCCACAAAGGGGGAGCGACTACAGACCCTGGGAACTACCGCCCCATTAGCCTGACAAGTTTGATATGTAAGGCTATGGAGCGCATCATCATGGATCTTATAAATAAGGACACAGGGAATCTCCAAACTCTTGACCTCACACAGCATGGGTTTGTGAAAGGTAGATCTTGCCTGCTCAGCCTGATAGACTTCTTCAAGTCTCTCACCAGAGCTGTGTATGAGGCCAAAGTAGTTCACACGGCCTACATAGATCTTGCCAAGGCCTTCGACACCATCCCTCACTCAGGAATCATAGATAGACTCACTAAACTAGGCATAAACCCCTATGTAATAAGATGGGTTGCCAACTGGCTCACTGATAGAACCCACACTGTGAAAGTAGTAGACTCCAAATCTGACTACCAACCAGTTACAAGTGGTGTCCCACAGGGATCGGTCCTAGGTCCTCTCCTGTTTGGCATCTACTTCTCTGAAGTTCAAACCAACACAGAGGGACTCTGGCTGACCAAGTTGGCAGATGATTGCAAACTGGGAGCCATTATTGATTCTCCAACTGATGTAGACATTCTACAAAAAGGCCTCACTGACACCAATGACTGGTGCCAGAACCATGACCTTAAGCTCAATGCTAAAAAGTGCATTCTCATTCCCTTTGGGAAAAAGTTGGTGCCCATGAACTACCATATAGACGGTAGTCCACAAAACACTGAAGGTGTGATAACAGACTTGGGGACATAGGCTGACAGCAACCTCTCCTTTGATAATCACATTGCCACTGTAGTCAGAAAGTCCTTCTATGTGGCACGTCTCATTACAAAAGTTTTCTAATCCAGGAAGAAAGAGGTCATAATCCCTCTCTATTCGTCCTCATAATGCCCCATTTGGTATGTACCTCACTAGACACCTACAACAACTGGAAAGGCCACACAAATATCTCATTAAGAGGATCTTAGGCCTTAGATACATGTCCTATATGGACAGACTCAAAACACTCCACCTATACTCTGTCTCTTATGGTGATCTCTGCTTGACCTACAAAGCCATGTCTGACCCAGAGCTGCCAGATATGCTACACCTAAAGAAATCCCAATCCTTCCATGCCACATGCTCCAGGGACCTTAACCTCATTACCACAATAAACAGAACATGCTGGAAGGACAGGTTCCTAACCTAGAGATTTCCCATACTCTAGAACAAACTTTCCATTCACATCAACAAGAGCAATTCACACTGGCCCTCTTTAAGAGAAATCTTGACGAGTGGGTGGGCAATAGGAAGTTCACTCTGGGGATCACTTCAGTGGCCTTGCTTGACAGGGGCACTGGGAACTAACTTTGGGCAGCATGAAGTCAGGGAATCTTCTTGGGCTAGGCTTATATAGGCTCCAGGGCCATTAGCCTAGTACACACCTATGAACCTATGAATCTATAAAGAGACTCTCCAGCAGTGTTGAATGTATTACTGACAGACAGTAAAAGTTTATAGCTAGACCAAAGTTCTCTAGTGGGTGAATAGTACAGTAGAGTATTTGGTAATGCGGGCATTTGTCTAGAGAGTACAATAGGCTATGGGCAATGATCAGTTGTGAGTATTTCAACTGGTTTGGATGTTCAAGTCAGTTTACATGTTTTAATGCAAGGCAGTGGTGTGTTTTATGAGGTTGGTTGGTTGCAAATTTTGCTATTTCATTGTAGCAGGAGGCTAGTTTAGATTTATATGTAGTGCTGATATTTGTAAGAATAGGGGAAGCATATAATAGAGAAGTAAGGAGGTATGTTGCTGCTAAGGGAATCCTTGCTTGATCCATCGGGTAGTATTTAGCCCTATAGTGGGAGTCAAGTTTTTGGTGATTTTTCTTGATGGAATGAAGTATGTGGTGATTAAAACTGAGGCTGTCATCTATTATGACTCCAGTAGCTTAGTTTGGCTTATGGTTTCTATTTTTGTGTTATTACTTGAGGTAATATGAAATTTGTGCTTCTGGTTAAGGTGTTGTTTTGGAGTAAATAGTACAAGTTTTTTTTTGTTTTGTTTTGTTTTTTGTTTTTTTTTTTTTTTGCCTTAAGCAGCAAGTTAGAATTTTTGTTTTTCAGTTATTTCCTGTAATTTTGTTATGGATGGGGCAGAGTGGATAAGGGTTGAATCATTCGAGTATTGTATGAAAGTGCCGAGTGTTATAGTGGTATGAAGTTTATTTATAAAAATATTAAATAAAAAGGGGCTGAGTATGGACCCTTGGGGAACAGCAACAGAGATTGGTTGAAACGCTGAAAGGTTTTGTTTCCATTTAGTCACCTGCTGACAACTGCATAAATTACTGCGAAACCAGGAGAGAGAGGGGTAAGTGAGGCCTAGTGTCTCAAGTTCAAAGAGGAGCTTCTGTTGGGACACTGTGTCAGATGCTTTGGCAAGGTCAGGGAAAAGTGATGAAACAAGGCTGCCCTCATTTCTGTATTGGTTTACTGTGATTTTTTTTCCAGACACCTTTACTGAATTAGCACTTGTGACATCGGCAAATTTACATTCATATAAAAGTAATCACACTACAATTGTTATGTTTGTGAAGTTGTAGAGGGCAGTAGTAATAACTAGAGATATATAAACAGAAGAAGGCAGGGAGGAAGCAGAATCATTTTCTAGGAGGAAAGGGAGGATAATGAGTACCAGTGAACAGGTGTCTGAGGGGTAGGGAAGAGTGAAAAGGGGACTTATTAAATAATCCAATGTAGACAGGCAGTAGAGATAAGTAATAAAGGGCAAGCAGTCTGCATGTGCAGAGAGCAACCATGAGTGTATCAAAAGGAAAAGGGGAAAAATCATTTATACCTCATACTGAGGACCATAGAGGGAAAGTGTTTACTGAAAGAAAGGCAGGTTAAGTAAAACGAACAGGAAGTAATAACGATGATTAGATCCAGCTCCAGAGAGCCATACTTTGGGAATTTGGGTTAGTTTCAACACATTTAAAAGATTGTAAGAATAATATTGGTTACAGCACGACAAATTAATGGCTATGAGCATATAGTTATATATGATGAATGCAGACGGATGTAATGAGCTGTTACTTGTGACTAACTTGGTGAACTCTATAACCTCTGAGTGCCGTGTCTTTACCTGTTTTTAAAGCTTTGCTAGTATTTATAACAATACAATATAAAGTGCAAAAAAATCTTGATTCTCTAGGAGTTGTAATGTTGATGCTGTGCCTTTTTGAGGGGATATAATGACAGAGTCACACCAGGGCCATACTATGCATGTTACATGCTTACTGGTATTATATACCAGTGGTCTGTGGACTACATCCTATACCTATGTCATGTATATACCAGTGGTCTCTGGACTACATCCTACCCCTATGTCATGTATATACCAGTGGTCTCTGGACTACATCCTACCCCTATGTCATGTATATACCAGTGGTCTCTGGACTACATCCTACCCCTATGTCATGTATATACAGGTGGTCTGTTGACTACATCCCATCCCTATGTCAGGTATATACCAGAGGTTTGTTGACTACATCCCACCCCTATGTGGTTGCCCCCTCCCATTCCTGCTGAATTATATCTGTTATGTTTCCTAAGTATTTTTAAACCTCTGTATTGATCAGCACTATATGACTGCCTTTGACAGTGCATCCAATGTTTCCCATTGGTTGCTTTGCAGCTGTCACACATGACCTGTCATACATTTTACCCTTCCTTTTTGTTTTCACCCTTGTTATGCAGCTACTTTAATATGGCAGGAGCAGATTTTGTCTGTCCGTATCCTCTGTGTACATGCATACTGTCTAAGTCTTTCCAGATAGCATTATCTTTCCTTTCACTTCATCATGTTAATAAATGTTCATTGAGTGCTATCAGTTTAATCTGTCCATATGTGTGTGTGAGTGTGTGTAGGTATGTGTGTTTATGTATATGTATATCATAGTTTTAGTTTTACTGTGCATACCACATTAGAGGTTTGCTGAAATGTGTACCTTTACAGAGAAAAAGAGCTGCCTAGAAACATAAACATGTCAAAATTATCCACAACACATGAGATAACAAGCTGAGCCAAATGTGGATGCTGAACTGATTTTTAGATGAACTCCAATTAGGCTGGCATATGGAAAATTAAACTGCAATTAAGCAGACATATGGCCGAAATAACCTGTACTGTTTTATCATAGTATGGTTGGATTTCAGCAGCAAGAAAACTGATACCCTTTCATGACATTTATTGAATTTAGAATTAAATATGAGGCCAGTTATGTGTGTTTTGCCCAACTCTCTCTAACCAGCAGTAGCCTATTAGGCAGATATAGCGGATAACTGTGCTTTTTAATCTATGCTAGAGTTTAGCAACTTTCTTTCTTTTTGTTTTTATTGCCTTTCTGCAGCTTCTATCCATTAACTATCAATATATCTCAATTTACACCATCAGGAAGGAGAGACAGATTTGCAGGTTGGAGTGACAGATTATTACTGTTCAGATGATAGATGAAACATACATTGTTACCTTATTGGAGGATGAACGCTCTTCAACAAGATGTAAATTCACAGATATCATCTGATAAAAAAGTCTGCCATTTCAATGCAGCATATTAATCCATCATGATATACTGCTTGCAAAACATTTTTTCTTTCGCTAAACATGGCTTTGCTGTTTAACGAGCGTAAAATAATAAAGAAAAAGAAAAAATCAACATGTTTGAGCTTGTGTGTGTGTGTGTGTGTGTGTGTGTGTGTGTGTGTGTGTGTGTGTGTGTGTGTGTGTGTGTGTGTGTGTGTGTGTGTGTGTGTGTGTGTGTGTGTGTGTGCGTGTGTGTGTGTGTGTGCACGTGTGTGTGTGCATGTGTGTGTGTGTGTGTGTGTGTGTGTGTGTGTGTGTGTGTGTGTGTGTGTGTGTGTGTGTGTGTGTGTGTGTGTGTGTGTGTGTGTGTGTGTGTGTGTGTGCGTGTGTATGCATGTGTGTGTGTGTGTGTGTGTGTGTGTGTGTGTGTGTGTGTGTGTGTGTGTGTGTGTGTGTGTGTATGTGCGTGTGCGTGACAAAGAGGAAGAGATTGATAGAGAGTGTGAGGGACTGAACACATACCTCTTAACTTCTCCCTATGGATAAGTGACTGACAGCTACCTGAGTTTGGGTTCCAGTGAGGGATTAGAGTGCTTGATTTTGATTGGCTTGTTTTTGAAGGGGCACAGCCTTACAGTCTTTAAATACAAGAGGCTTGCTCAGCTTGGCATGCTGCTGAACCAATTTTTATCATATTAGGTATCCAACAAAGGGACCTAGTTTGCAACAGGTAAGGCAACCTCTTAAGTCTTTTTGTATGTTATAAATTTCAGTGCCTTCTTTTTCACAACCTTGTTGTACTACTCTGATTTTTCAACTGCCTTATTCCATCCAGTGAAATCATAGCCTTTTTCTAGCTTATTAACTTACTGGCTACACATCTTGTGGACCCATTGCTGAAGTGAGCACTTTTGTTTTGCAGATTGTTGCTCTATTGAGTTTAAATAACATTGTGCGTTTCTTCCTCGCTGGTATTATATTGTTGTTCAGTTTTGCTTTATTGAATGTAGTGGTATTAAGTTGCATAATATTATAATAATAATATAATAAGATTGTACCGTTGCTTTGATACTGTTGCATAGTACTGGCAATATGTAAAACAGTGTTACCTCTTACTGATGCTAGGTATATAACAAAACAGGTTAAATTATTTCAGTTACTGATTGCACTTTTTGATAATTAGTGTTGTATTTCTGCACAATTTACAAACTGCATTAGAGGCACAGTTTACTACTATACATACATTTCAACCAAATCATGTATTCTTCATTTTCCATGGTAGAGTGACCTCAAAGATTACATGGATAACAGGGCGTGGTAGTAAAATCCCCAACACTGACACTATAATAGTATAGTCCCCATCCTGAAAAAAAAAAACAAGGTTTTGTTTATTTAAATTAAATTCATATTGTTCACCAATAATTCAGTATTTCCATTTTACTTCCCGCTTCTTACTTTTGCCAAAAAAGAGCACTACAGATGCGATGGTTGCTCTGAGAGTGTTGATGGAGGAGTACAGAGAAGGTCAGAAGGAGTTGCATTGTGGCTTTGTGGACTTAGAGAAAGCATACGACACGGTGCCTAGAGAGGAGTTGTGGTACTGTATAAGGAAGTCGGGAGTGTCAGAGAAGTATGTAAGAGTGGTACAGGATATGTACGAGGGTAGTGTGACAGTGGTGAGGTCTGTGGTGGGAGTGACGGATGCGTTTAAGGTCGAGGTGGGATTAGATTTTCTTCTTCATCATATTATATGTTTTGGGAAATAATTAACAAGGGAATTTACAACAAGATGCAAAATACAGATAAGTTAAAACAATATATATATATATATATATATTTTTTTCAGTCAATTCATAAGGCACTACATGCCTAACAAAAAGCATGAGAAAAGAGTTGAAAGAGATTTTCTACATGAGACATTCATAGAATTTTTAGAATCAGATTGCCAGATTTGCCACCAGTGTCCCCTATCGTGCTCACCACTGTTGGTCACTTAATTGGCTTGAATTCCCAAATCTCTTCACACTTCATTAGCTCTCTTTTTCCCACAAACTCTTACTATTTCCCAATAAAACACCGGCACTATCTAACCTACTTAAATTACAAGCCAATCCCAGACAGCCTCGCTCTAGTGACAAAAGGCTATTCAAGGTGACCAGATCCAATAATTCAGCAGGCGACTCGCTCTTCCCCAACCACATCGGTAAAATCTGGAACTCATTACCCTCGGCCATCACCTCAGCCAACTCAATGACTACATTAAAAAAAACTGCTTAAAGAACATCTAATGCTCACTAGGCAATGGCCTTGCCATCCCCCAGGTTAACCCTACCCTCCTGTTGCTCCAACTCCCCTCTATCCTTTGCAGAGAAAGCATAATAAAAAACTCTTCTCTACTTCATTTTACTTAGATATCTTAAGCTATTTCTCGCATAGAATCTATTACATTCTACACACCGTCCTACTTTATACTTTAAAAACCATGACATTTACAAATATTTTGCCTTTACCAGGATCATTGCACTATAAACTGTAAAATCTATTCAATCTGGTAAACAATTTGTTTCTGTTACTTAAGCAACTATGTAATGTAAACCTATGCAATCTTGTAAGACAATGTCCTTTCCTAGACAATTTGCTTACTATGTATTAATAACTCACTTGTATATTAGTATTAGTCTGTGGAGCTTTGCTCCTTGTGCCTTTGCTGAAAATGGACATGTATCCAGTCGGAATCTTCCAGTCAACAAATGTAAAATAAATAATAAATAATATCACATGGATACTCAGAAAAAAATTAGCTCAATTGCACGTTGAAAGACTTCACTGGCAGAATTTATCCCAAATAGCATTCTTAAAATTATGTACCTGCCAAATGGAGTACTGAACGTAGTAAGCAATGAAGATTTCTTGCCAAGGAAAGTTGCCAAAATGAACTCTTTGCATCTAAGACAGAAAAAACAGTGGTATTTGGCATCAGAGCTGCAACTTCTTTGACTGTACAAATTGGATGATGAGGTCCTTGCTGTGTGTTGTTCAAATCTTATGGATCAATACATATTCTGATATCATATGAGCTTTTTTTATGAGCTACCACCATGAAAAATACCCATTAAGTTGGGGTTCAAGAACTAACTGGACAAATCATACCTTGTTGCACCATTTTATCTATCTCACCTTGACTATGTTCTGCATAGCTACTGGAATTTTTCAGGCTGGCCTGACAATTGGACTGACGTCTGGGTCTAACTTCATGGAGTAACAACTAGAAGCTTGCCTAGCTTGTCTTCGCAAAGATCAGCATAGGTAGAAAAATATACTGGGTGAAATTTGAACTGTGGTCTTTTAGACTAACATTATAGTCTTCCTTATTAAATGAAAGCAGCCCCATTTTCAAACTGTGTCTGAGCCCTAATAATGACTGGACGTGCCTTTTGACCACATAAAATAACAATTTGCAGCTTCTCTATGCAAAGTAACATGAAGGTACTACTGAGCCTTCTGTTTGAATCTCTTCAACAGCATAAGCAACAAGCTTCACACATTTTGCCAAATCAAGCCTCTCACCAGCAAATACTCTAGCAAATGTTTCTGCAGACATAACATTGCACTTTGAACCTGTGTCAGCTTTGAGCTCTATGGGTTTTCCATTTATCTGAACAGTACAAAATACTTCATTCTTTGCCCACAAATCTACTGCATTGACTGTTTCATGAAGCACCAGCACACCATCAACATTAAAAGTATGTGACCCAATGTTGCAGCTTTCTAAATGATCGACTTGTTTCTTTGAATGTTCCTCTTTAATAAAAGAATGTGGGCCTTTTGATTTACAAAACAACCCCAAATCAAAAACTGGAAAAATGGGATTGGGGATGGATGGAAAAAAGTATGAGAAAAGGAACAGCTACAGAGAACTGGGTGGTAGCTACAGGAAAAATAGCTGTAGCTGCAACAAGCTAACTGCAATGCCTGGCCACATTACACAGTCCCAAGGCCTCCATCTACTGGCTGTATTGAGTATAAGTGTTACACAGTATAGTAACTGGTATCCCACTGTAGACCGGCTAGGCATTAATTTTATGCAAGTTCTGTAACACCAACAAATTGCATTTCTATACCACACATAGCAGGAGCGACTAGTGACGTCAAAGCAAGTCAAGGGGTGGAGCTATTGAGAGCAATGGGGTGGGCTGGGCTAACTAAGATGGGGCGGGATTGCATCAAGGCAGACTTCACTTTATGTGACCATGGCATGAATAAGTGTAGAAATGGTAGGCAAAATGAGTTTTAAATAAATATATGTATAGTATTTAATTAATTGTGGAATTTATAACTGCATTGTCTTGCAAATAGTACAACAGCCATTGGTAGACTGTATTTCTGTACTTTTTACTTTCATGCAAAAGTCATATGCATTAGATAATACTTAAATATTCTGAAATGTATTACATTAATAAAGTGCTTGCTGTTTTCTTTTTCATTATATTATATGTTTTGGGAAATAATTAACAAGGGAATTTACAACAAGATGCAAAATACAGATAAGTTAAAAAATATATATATATATATATATATATATATATATATATATATATATATATATATTTTTATTTTTTTTTTTTTTCAGTCAATTCATAAGGCACTACATGCCTAACAAAAAGTATGAGAAAAGAGCTGAAAGAGTTTTTCTACATGAGACATTCATAGAATTTCTCTGTGCCCCTCCTCCGCCCCCATTATTCCAGTGACCCCCTCTCTGGATGACGGCTCAGTGAAAATACTTAACTCCATTATACTGATTTCCTAGACTTAGTAAGAACCAATAGCACATGCACAACAACAGAAGATAGGACGATTCTGGTACCTGCTAGAATATCTGACTTCTATGTCCACTTATTCCTTGCAGAGTAAGACCTCTGACTACAAGAATTGTGGGAACAAATAACTATAAGAAATAATGGCCTATGTATTCATTTTTCTACTGTTCTTGAGCAAACTGAGCAAGCTATGCAAAGTGGTAGTATCCCCAGAGAGTTAGCACATGAAGTGTTAATGTATGACATATATTATATAATTATATACTTTTACTTTAAGACCATTATTATGACCCTAGCGTACCTCTCAACTGTCCAGATTTTCATTGAATGTCCAGATTTTTGCCTCATATTTTTGATCTGTTCTTCGTAAAATTTTGGCTTTCTGGTAAATCACCGGGATGATTTACAGATTGAAGTCATCAAATAATGACATACATTTGAGGTTTTAGACTTCAAATCCTTCTGAAAATGTGTGTTAACACAAACCCTGTCACTTTAGCAACTTTCTAAGTTCATAAGAGCAATATTTGAAATCTGTCCCTATTTTTTTGGCCTTTGTCCCCCATTTTGTCAGGCTTTAGACAAATTTCTTGCACTAAGAGGTTGAGACGTATGGACCCTAGTCAGGTGAAATTACTAGTACTTTGTAAAACATAAACTTAAATAAAAATATATTTCCACTGTATATTGTCTGAACATATTCTTCATGACCACAGACAAAAAGCATATAAAGTAGACTGCAACATTCTATTGTTATAATTGTATTAGAAACTACAACAACATAGCACAGTAGTGCATGAATAATGCAAATCAGACAATGGCAAGTGATGCAGGATGTTGAAAAACGATACACAGCACCACTTTTTGTTTTTATAAAGCTATGTCTTGCCTAAGATTTTCCACAGATAAGAGAAGTATGTGACGCATTTTTGTGTGTCCTATCTAACAGACGTACTACAGATTTTGAATTCTACAACTGTTTGGAAGGGCAATATATTTTTATTTCTATAGTGTAGAATTGAGATACTGTTAGTATGAAGGTCGGTTAATGGAGCTATTCTTGTAAAATGCATGTATTACCATTTAGAACCAACAACTTAGCGTGCAAAGTTACAAATGGAGTTCTCTGTATGAAAAAGAGCCTGGTCACAGTTAAAATGCAGTGCCACCCAATATGTTTGTACAAAATGTAAGACAGAGTATGTAGCAATGCTGTAGTTTTAACAGCAGGCATTTCCATAAAGATAAAATGTTCACAGATATATATTCTGAAAGGTACATATTAAAACAACATTAATTTCCACTTGGAAAGCTTATAGACAGCAATAAAATTGTGACAGCATGCCAGATGTCTTGATCTTACTGTGAATGCATGCATGGAATGAGTGAAATAAAAGGCAGTATTTTTATTAACTGACAATGGATGTTGAATCTTTAACAGTCTGCTGTGAAACTTAGGACTGCAGTCTTAAATAACAAAACACCATTAAAACAACTCACTGGATAAAGTTTTGAGGGACTGGATATTAAATAAATAAATGGCAGAAAACCAAAGGCATTTTCCTTTAAACTAATTAAATGGAAAAGCTTTGGCTGCAATCTATTTATTGGGTACTTGTTCTTTAAAAGTGGCTGGAGGTAAGGTTGTCCTCAATATGCAAACATTGGATCTCATGATATTTTTTCTGAAGAAAAAGATAAGAAAGAAGTTAACAGTTTGAAAATATTTTCCTGTCATGCATTTACTATTTAATGAAAAATTAAATAGAGTCCACATTATGTAAGAAACTGAAATGCATTTGTAGAAACCTAGAAACAGCATATATTTTATAATAAAATGTTAAAAAAAAGATCCAAAAATATTTTCCCCAAATCATCCAACTTCAGTATTAACAATAAAATATTAGTAAATCAGTCATAAATACTTTAAGCAAATGACAGTCTTTCGTGTCACTGGATGAGAAATGTCACCTGACAGCAGTAACTCACATTGTCTATTACCACCTAAGATTATACCAGAAATGCACATAGATGATCATTGTTTTTTTTCTTGATCATTTACAGTTCTACACTGTATTTGTTGGTGGGAAATGTAGAATCCATCATTTCATTTTTGAGGGCATAAAATCAATACTTTATACATTTCTGTTGTAATGTTACTGCTAGCTAGACCTCTATTTTGGAAAATGCATTCAAGTGTGGTGAAGTGCGGATATTGTAGCACTGTTCACCAACTTCATTGACAATTTTCTTTTTGCAGTGCACTTTGGGCAATTGGGCATCTTGCTGCTTCAAAGTCAGCTTTTAAAAGTATTGGTTTGAAATATGCTGCTTTCAAAAATGTCAAGAATATCTTCCCAACTAAAACAGGGTAGTGTACTATAATGGTACATATATAAGCCAGATGTAATTTATTTGTATATACAAACTTTATCATTCATCAAGAATGTATTGTGTTAAAGCCAAAACATTGGTTGCTAAATGTGGAATGTGAAAGAGTTTATTTCAAGCAAAAAAATGCACTTTAGTGTAGCTGATTAAGGTGATAATTTGAGGACCATATTTGCACTGTAACTGTGGGGGTTGATTCTTTCAGTTCCATTTTTGCATACTGTGTACAAGTCTCTTAACCTAGCAGTTCTCCTGGGTTACACATGACAAGAGGTCATTATACCTAGTGAGTTTACCCAGTTAACAAATAATATTAATAAGCAAATTAAGAAAAAATGTCTAATTTAGTATTCATCACAGAATTAGGTTATTTACATACATGTTTAAACTTAAATGTGGGGTGGTGATTGAATGGCACACTTTGTGTACAATCTAATCTTGAATCACTTTTCCTGGCAACAGCGTTGCTTTTGTTGCACGATGCTGTTAACAGTTAAAGTTTCTGTTAAAATACAAAGCTAATAAGGGTAACATTTATTAGTTCAGTGAAGTATCAGTGAGTGAGGGGATGAGGTAATACATCTGGATGCTGTCAGTTAGACTAGTTGCAATTTATACAAGTGAATAAGACATATTAACAAATATATGTTATTAGTTAACAGCGTACTGCATATATAAGCTGCTTAGCACTCATAAGCAAGTTACTTGCTAGAAGATAGCCAACGTCAGCTGCTTAACAGTGGACTAGACTGCAGGCTTCCTATTCTTGTCTGTTTTAATATAGCTGCAATGCATTCAATATATGTCATGATGTCATAGCATGACTATGACACTAGACGTCTCCATTTGGCAAGACCGGCATGCGCTTTTCCTTCCATTAAATATAAATGACAGCAGTCATGGCAAAACAAATTATGCTTCACTTTGTTTGTATATACTAATTAACCAGATAAGCCCACTATTCACAGGTATCTCTTTTCAGGAGTACTAGTCCAGTCACACAATATGCAAATGGATATGGAAGGAATCCAACCCAGGACTAAAATTAAAACTTCTTAGTATACGACAGCCTTAATCCTCTACTAAATATATCATTTTTCCATATAGTTGCCATACTGTTCTTCTAGGATATTTTAAGTTTTCAGAAGACTTGTCAGCAGTTTCCTTACCAATACACTTTTCCTTATTTCTTCTTGAATGCATAAGTTAGCACTGCACTAAAAACTGAGCAAAGGCATAGGTTCAGTATTTTATCTTTTTACACTTGAACTCCAGATACATCTTTTTCTTACTCCTTGCTTTATTTATCTAGGTAGTGTCATCAGCAAAATATCACAAACAAAATTTATATAACTGAGTCTTGCAACAATTGTGCTGAAAACACTAAAATAAAAAAAATATGGAAATCTGTACCAACTAAGCATTTTTAGCCTTAAAAGGTAAGGTAAATGCAGAAAAGATGCTGTTTTGGGTTCAACTATATCTCACTGAACTGCAAAACCATATGTGAGTCCACTGCACTGGTCCAGTAATCAAGGAGCCTCAATCCTCACCATTAGCACCAGTGAGGGGTGTGCACATTGGGAGGATGACAAGTACAAACATAATAAAGTACAAGTTCCCTTAAGAGCAGACAGAGATCACAGTCAGTTTGGGGCTGGTTTTTCCCGATCTCTACAAATCCCCAATAAGACTCCCCACTGGCACAGCTATAGATTTAAGATCTCAGCTGAGAGGTCAAGCCAAACCTCCAGCACCCTCTCTGTCCAACCAGTGCTTCATGTCCCAGTCCAAGTAGCTGACACACACACACACACACACACACACACACACACACACACACACACACATGCACACACACTCTTTGAGATTTGGTTTATATACAAACACACAGACACTCCTGGGGAAGGCTGGCACAGGTTTACTAACTATACCCCTTCTACCCAGACTATAAGGTAGTTATCACTGTCACTAAACACTATTTATCAGCTACTATATAAGGCCCTTACAAAGGGTGACCAGTTCCACTGTGTAATGTTGCTATTATCCAAATGGTAAGTGTGTCCGAGACTAAGGCTATTTAGGAGTGGCCCATACAGTGTCACCAAATACATATGCAAGTATTCTAAGAGCTTACATATCTCTAAACAAAACCAGCCACAATTAAAAGGTTTAAATATATTTAATAATAAATAATAAAAGCATAAGACAATACTCATTAACTCAACACAGTGACAATACAGTTCAGAATCACAGGAAATACTTTAAGACAACATTGCAGGACAGTCTCACATAAATACAGAAAACATCTAGACTGATCTTACTATTTTCCTATCTATCTCTAAGAAAGATACTATGATCTAAGTCTTACTTACAGAGCAAGGTAAATACAGATGAGGCATGCTGAAGATGTTTGCAGGTCCCAAGACATATACAAAATGCCTGGCTTTCTCTCTTAAGTTCTTAAATGTATAATACACATTACTGAGCAGTTAGCTAGATGACATCACTATTTGACACTTGCCTCTAGTTCCCAGGCTAAACAGATACCAAAAGAATTTAATACGTCTCTATGAAAAATGCTTCTCTCCTAGAAGCTGACACTTATCTCTTAGAAGCTTGCCTGAAACTGGAAGTCGTAAAACAATTAACACTTTTACATTTTAAACCTAGTAATTATTTCTGTCTTAAGACAATAGAAAGAACCTCTAGCTGTAGACATTCTGTCTTCTAGCTGCGGTAAACATAATTGTAAAACTCTTTGCATATTTTCTCAGAGTTAGCAAGTTAACTCTGTATGTTCCAACTTCTACAATGAAAACATACATTTGCACAGGCATATAGTCCATATACATTTCTGCTCTTCTCCAGCAGGGTGCACTGTGGTTATATTTTTGAAGCTCAGCACATAAGATACAGGTTACTTACATTTGTAGACAAGCCTATGGACCATATTAATATTTACAATGACATAGACTTAGTTACAAAATTATAGCTAGCTGGGCTGGCAGCCCTCACACCATAAGCATCAGAAATGCTGAAAAATAATGCCCAAAACACATAAGGGTAAAAAACTTAACTTTAAGTCCCCGAACCCCAGACTACTTATCTCTCTCTCTCTATATAAATATATATATATATATATATATATATATATATATATATATATATATATGTGTGTGTGTGTGTGTGTGTGTGTGTGCGCGTGTGCATGTGTGTGCGTGTGTGTGTGTGTGTGTGTGTGTGTGTGTGTGTGTGTGTGTGTGTGTGTGTGTGTGTGTAGGCCAGCTCTATAGTCGCACCAACTTGAAAAAGAGAGAAATTTCCCAGAAGAGGGGAATCATTGACAGTGCAATACAGAAAGCGATGATCGATGTTATGTTCCTTGGTGCTTTTTCTTCATATATCTGAGCTCATGAAATTTCACATCAGCCATCTGTAGATAAGCACTTTTCTTGTCTGTTCTTTTGTCCACGGGTGCAAGAGTCACTTTATTAACAAAAACAAAATAATTTATGCTCTGATTCATCTTTTCTCTGGCAATAGCCCTTTTGTAATTTCCCCTCGTACTTTTTCATTTCCCTGGCTGCTTTGTTTCACTGCTCAAATGGCCCCAGTGCTCCAGCTTTATTATGTATGTATTTACAGCTGGAGGAGGTAAAAGCTGGCTTAACAGCTTACTTTTCAGAGGGGAACTCATTGAAATTATTGGGTTGGGTTACAGGACAGCCCAACAACATTCCTGATTTTTTTTTAGCATAGTTGACTTCTCAACATAACAGAGTTCCTAAAAATTACATTACGATGCCCCTACATGAAAATACATTTTACCTCTAACCTGTAAACTCAAAAGATGGCTACCCCCCAACAATCTTAGAAGTTAGGACCACTCAGAACCATTTCTTCATATCCTCTAGTCTAGGTTTCATACTTTGGGAATCTCTACTTTTCGATCTTAAAAGTATTTCTTGTTACCCAAAATTCCATGCACAGCTGACAGCTTATCTTAAAAACAAGCAAAATACCACATAAAAACTAACCATCTACAATGTCTCTACAATACTATCACAACTTTAAAACTTGTAATTTATCCTTCAAATTATTCATTCAAATAATTGTTTCACATTTTAATTCTTTTTTAAACTTATACATGCTTCCTTTTTATATATTGTATATAAATAGTTTGTATTTTTCTTCTGTATTATTATTTATTATTATTATTATTATTATTATTATTATTATTATTATTATTATGTCTTCTGCATAAATTATTGATGTTTTTCTGAATACTTCTGAGCTGAGACAGTCTATTGTGATCATTGCTTTACTGTGGTAAAATATTCAAATAAACAAATACCTAAAATAATGAAAAATTGTGCACGAGCAGTGCATACATGCATGTGAGCTGTATGACTGTGAAATTTAATTTAAAACAAATAAATAAAGGTCCTTCAACAGCAACACCAACAACACGAAAACCTACTAAAAATAATAATTAACAGAAACATGGAGGGGCTGCAGCCCAAGTAGCTCAATACCACCAGCTGCTTTTGACTGCGATTATAATATTTATGCCCTGACATTATACCACATTATAAGAACTTGACTTGGGACCATGCTTTAACCCTTTGGGATTAAGCATTACAGAAGCATTTATTCACTTTGGCTTTGAGCTCCTTGAAAGGAAGGCTGTCGTATTATATAGTTGACTAAGTTAGTCTCAGTTAAGCATTGCCTATTTTTAAGAATGACTCAAAATGATATTCACATTGACTAAGATATCTGACAAGAACACCACAAAACATTCCCCTACACTTTTTGATATGTTCCCTGAGATCTTTTGCTCTCACTTCAGATGGCATAATTTCAGGCAGATGGGACCTGGGATTAACATCTAATCCAAAAACAAAACAAGCATCACAGGACTGAAGCACCCCCTTCTCTTATGTTATATTATATTATATTATATTCTCACTACTGGAAAAATGAATCCAGTTGTGTGATGTGAGAATAGAAACCACAACTTTCAGACTTCCACAGCATCAAACATCAGTGTTGCTGCTTTTGGAGCAACGGATACTTCACCTAAGAGTTCCTCAGTCCCAGATCACTACGGGCTCAACTCATTTGAAACTCAGTCCAAACGTATACATTTTTTCCAGGGGAGGGGGAGGCAAGTCACAATTCTGTTGTTGCACAAACAATAAAGAAGGAAGCAATTCACAAACAAAAGTAATCACTACCAGCTCGCAGTTAGAAACTCAATGGGTAGTGATTCCTTTTGGAAAATAATCACTTGGGAATTCAACATCAATGAGCAAAATCCAGTCTCAGGAAAAGTCAAGCACTTTACAGTCAACAAGGTGTAGGGAAGCCAGTACTGATACTTCAGGTGTAGCAGCATTTGAACAGGAAGTCACTGACTTTTTATCAAAAGACGCGTCATAGCTTTACGTTGTGAATTAAAGTACTTGAGAAATACTTGCTCCAATGTCGTGTGACTGATCACTGCTGCCATGACTCTCCCTCTAATATGTCTCGGGAGAAATTAGTATGATTACTGTTACACCTCAATGTCTAGCAGCTAATCATTAGAAAGGGGTGTGTTACTTTCTAGAAATTTCTGAAGCTGATAAGTGTATACATGCTGTTGATATTTAGTGGGTGTGGACAATATATCAGTTAAATTTTAACTGAGGAGTATATTGATAAGGTTGATGCATTACAAGAAATTGAGGATATATCTTTCCGACTCTCCAGCTGTCAATCTTCACATACCGTCAAATTGCCTCTAGTTCCCAGGCTAAACAGATGTTTTTTTCTCCTAGAAGCTGACACTTATCTCTTAGAAGCTTGTTTGAAAACTGGAAGTTCGAAACAATTAACACTTTTACATTTTAAACTCCAGTAATTATTTCTCGTCTTAAGACACATAGAAAGAACTCTTAGCTGTAGACATTCTGTCTTCAGAAGGCATGTAAACACACCTGGTTGTAAAAACTCCTTTGCATATTTTCTCAGATATAAGTTAACTCTGTATGTTCCAATCCTCTCTACAATGAAACATACATTTGCACAGGCATATAGTCCATATACATTTCTGCTGCCTCTCTCCAGCAGGGTGCAACCGGGTTATATTTTTGAAGCCTTGCAGCACATAACATACAGGTTACTTACATTTGTAGACAAGCCTCCATGGGACCACATTAATATTTACAATGACACAGACTTCTATTTACAAAATTATAGTTAGCTAAATGGGTTACAGCCCTCACACCCATATAAGCATCAGAAATGTTGAAAAAATAATGTCCAAAACATAGAAGGGAGCAAAACTTCTAACTTTAAGTCCCTCAAACCCCAGATTTCACGACATCTCTCTCTCTCTCTATATCTCTCTCTTTTATATATATATATATATATATATGGCATATATATATATGTGTGTGTGTGTGTGTGTGTGTGCTGTGTGTGTGTGCATGTGTGTGCGGTGTGTGTGTGTGTGTGTGTGTGTGTGTGTGTGTGTGTGTGTGTGTGTGTGTGTGTGTGTGTGTAGGGCCAGCTCCCCATAGTCTAATTCAACTCTGAAAGTAGGTAGAATTCCAGAAGAGGGGGAATCATTGACAGTGCAATACAGAAAACGATGATTGATGTTATGTTCTTGGTGTTTTTCTTCTGTATATCTGGAGCTCATGAAATTTTACATCAGCCATCTGGTAGATAAGCACTGTTCTTGTTCTGTTCTTTGTCCACGGGTGCAAGAAACCCACTTTATTAACAGTAAAAACAAAATAATTTATGTTCTGATTCACCTTTTTCTCAAGGTAACAGCTCTCTTTGTACTGTGACTCGCATTTCACCTTCCTGGCTGCTTGTTTCACTGCTCAAATGGCCTCAGTGCTCCAGCTTTATTATGTAGGGTATTTGTTGTTGAGGATAGTAAAAGCTGGCTTAACAGCTTACTTTCAGAGGGGAACTCCATTGAAATTATTGGGTTGCCGCAGGACAGCCCAAATAAATATTCCCCGATTTTTTTGAACATAGCTGACTTCCTCAAACATAACAGAGTTCTTAAAATTATGGCATTGTTTTATGCCCTACATGAAAACATACATTTTAACTCTAACCTGTAAACCTCAAAAGATGGCTAAATACCAACAACCTTAGAAGTTAGGACCACCCAGAACCATTTCTTCATATCCTCTAGTCTTAGGGTTTCATACTTTGGGAATCTCTACTTTTCTCGATCTTAAAAGCATTTCTTGTTACCTCAAAATTCCATGCACATGTTGACACAGCTTATCTTAAAAACAAGCAAAATACCATGGGAAACTAACCATCTACAATGTCTCTACAATACTATCACACAATCTCTTTAAACTTCTTGTAATTTATCCTTGTAAATTATTCATTCAAATAATTGTTCTCACATCAATTCTTTTTTTGAACTTTATACAAGTGTTTCCTTTTTATATATATTAATAGTATACAATAGTTTGTATTTTTCTTCTGTATTATTATTTATTATTATTATTATTATTGAAATTGCTTAAAATCACTCCCCCTGAGGAGGCAGTCCTCATTTCAATACTACCTTCTTATCCATATCATTTGATGTAAACATGCTCCTGAACGCTCGTATTAGAGTAAGAAACCAAAACAGCCCCCATGGCTTGCCTCAACAATACTAAAACATCATTCAAAACTAGAAACAGAGTAGCGGATGAAACAGAGATTTTGCCATAGACAAAACCTTATTTTAATTTCTTTTCTTCTTTTTCTAGCTGTGAATTGTAGCTAGAAAAATCAATCAACTTCGACAAGAAAAAATACCACTGTGAACTTAGGAAACCCATCTTAACAATTCTAAATACTTCTGGTCATCAGTAACAGACTTCTCTCCCCAGGAATTGCTAAACCCATCCCCACTTAATGCTGGACCCAGAACCCCTCTCCAGACTGCTAACATGCTTTTCTAACTCTTTTTCTCTGAAACTATTCAACCTCTAGCCAAAACAAATGAACACCAACAAACTCTTCCTTTATATTCCCCAAATAATATAGACTAACCTCCTTTAACTCTCTCTAAAACCCATATCTACTTCTTTCATATATAGACTCATTCACAAACTGAAAACCCCTGCACCCCTTCTGCAGACAAGTCTCTCCCTTCCTTCCTTCAAAAAGCGCCAAAGAAATAGCTTACTCCTATATCCTTACTTATAAACAGAACTATCCAAGAGGAACCATCCCTTGACATCTGGAAAATTCCTATATTATCCCACTACATAAAGGTGGTAACCCTTGACCTCTCTAACTTTAGACCCATCGGCCCCTTCTCTCACCCCTAGCCAAAATCATGGAAAATGTATTCATCAGCAACTTGTGCACTATCTCTCTTCACAACATAATAGCAAACTGTCAGCATGGCTTTAGACCTCACCACAGTACCACCACTGCCCTTCTTTCCCTTTTCTCAGACACTATCAACAAAATCGTAACAACAATACTCTCTCTTCTTCCTGCCTCTCTTCATTGATCTCTAAAGCTTTCTGATATGGTCAACCACTCTCTCTTAATCAATATTCTTTGAATCTCTCTTGTGACAAATTCGCTTATTAAGTGGTTTAAATCTTATCTTAACAACAGACAACAAGCAGTATTATGGGAAAACCATATCTCATCACTTTGCCCATTTCCACACTGGAGTCTCTAGGGCTCCATTCTTGTCCACTTCTGTTCTCTCTCTTTATTAACGATCTACAGACTGCAATCCCACAAGCAAATTCCTGCATACAATACGCAGGATGATTCTACCCTTATCTGCTCCGGCACCATCCCCTACAGAACTGATCTCACTGACCCAAAATACCTTTAATCCAGAGAGAAACATGGTTTTCTAAACGGTTGCCTCCTTCTAAATGCCAAAACAAAACTCCTCCTCTTCCCCACCACCTCCGATCCCCTTTAAACTTCTTACCATTTCTCAAATAACGGTAGTGATTCTCATCTCACCTGATCTCACTACAAAGCTTTTTAGGAATAACCATTGACAATAATCTTTCCTTCGATCAGCACATACATTAACAACAACAGCAAATTAGTTAACAGAAAATAGATCCCTTTATCGTGATCAAACCTTTTCTAACCCCAGCAACCAGAATCAAAATTGCACAATCTCATCTTTTATCAACTCCTCTCCTATAATACGCCCCTATTTATACAAAACCTTAAGAAAAAGAACCTCAACAAACTTACAACCTGCTAAGCTATAATAACATAGCCGCTTCAGCCACTAGTAACCCATTTAGGACCCACCATTGTCTAAATCTAAAACAATCCATATTGGCTAGAATTTCAAACTACCTTATAATTCCTCAACTCACTATTGCCCACAACATTTTATACCTACCTGACAACACCCTAATACTTTCCTCCTCAACTTAATCCCTTACAACAACTTTTCAACTCACTTCGCTTCCTCTTGTAAACTCCATGACAAAACTATAAAGGCAAACAACACAGCAGGTGTTTTTATTCACACAATAGGTAAAAGTTGGAATCTCCCACCTAGTGACATAACTCTGACTTACATCCCTGCCACTTTTCAAACAAAAACTTAAACACTACTTCCAAAATCATTGCTGTGTTCCTGCACACACCTGACTAACCATTTTCTCTTACCCTGTTTCCTCCACTCAGAACCATTTCTTCATATCCTCTAGTCTAGGTTTCATACTTTGTGAATCTCTACTTTCAATCTTAAAAGTATTTCTTGTTACCCAAAATTCCATGCACAGCTGACAGCTTATCTTAAAAACAAGCAAAATATCACATAAAATCTAACCATCTACAATGTCTCTACAATACTATCACAACTTTAAAACTTCACCTGTACTTTATCCTTCAAACTACTCATTCAAATAATTGTTTCACATTTTAATTCTTTTTTAAACTTATACATGCTTCCTTTTTATATATTGCATATAAATAGTTTGTATTTTTCTTCTATATTATTATTATTATTATTATTATTATTATTATTATTATTATTATTATGTCTTCTGCATAAATTATGGATGTTTTCTGAATACTTCTGGGCTGAGACAGTTTATTGTGATCAGTGCTTTACTGTGGTAAAATATTCAAATAAACAAATACCTAAAATAATGAAAAATTGTGCACGAGCAGTGCATACATGCATGTGAGCTGTATCACTGTGAAATTCAATTTAAAATAAATAAATAAAGGTCCTTCAACAACAGCACCAACAACAAGAAAACCTACTAAAAATAATAATTATCAGAAATATGGAGGGGCTGCAGCACAAGCAACTCAACACCACCAGCTGCTTTTGACTGCGATTATAATATTTATGCCCTGACATTATACCACTTTTTGAGAACTTGACTTGGGACCATGCTTTAACCCTTTTGGATTAGGCACTACAGAAGCATTTATTCTCTTTGGCTTTGAGCTCCTTGAAAGGAAGGCTGCCGTATTATATAGTTGACTAAGTTAGTCTCAGTTAAGCATTGCCTATTTTTAAGAATGACTCAAAATGATATTCACATTGACTAAGATATCTGACAAGAACATCACAAAACATTCCCCTACACTTTTTCATATGCTCCCTGAGATCTTTTGCTCTCACTTCAGATGGCATAATTCCAGGCAGATGGGACATGGGATTAACATCTCATCCAAAAACAAAACAAGCATCACAGGACTGAAGCACCCCCTTCTCTTATGTTATATTATATTGTATTATATTGTCACTATTGGAAAAATGAATCCAGTTATCTGTTGTGAGAATAGAACCCACAACATTCAGACTTCCACAGCATCAAACGTCAGTGTTGCTGCTTTTGGAGCAATGGATACTTCACCTAAGAGTTCCTCAGTCCCAGCTCACTATGGGCTCAACTCATTTGGAACTCAGTCCAAAAGTATACATTTTTCCAGGGGAGGGGGAGGCAAGTCACAATTCTGTTGTTGCACAAACAATAAAGAAGGAAGCAATTCACAAACAAAAGTAATCACTACCAGCTCGCAGTTAGAAACTCAATGGGTAGTGATTCCTTTTGGAAAATAATCACTTGGGAATTCAACATCAATGAGCAAAATCCAGCCTCATGAAAAGTCAAGCACTTTACAGTCAACAATGTGTAGGGAAGCCAGTACTGATACTCCAGGTGTAGCAGCATTTGAACAGGAAGTCACTAACTTTTTATCGAAAGACTTGTCATAGCTTTATATTGTGAATTAGAGTACTTGAGAAATACTTGCTCCAATGTCATGTGACTGATCACTGCTGCCATGACTCTCCCTCTAATATGTCTCTGGAGAAATTAGTATGATTACTGTTACACCTCAGTGTCTAGCAGGTAACCATTAGAAAGGGGTGTGTTACTTTCTAGAAATTTCTGAAGCTGATAAGTGTATACATGTTGTTGATATTTAGGGATGTGAACAATATATCAGTTAAGTTTTAACTGAGGAGTATATTGATAAGGTTGATGTATTACAGGAAATTGAGGATATATCTTTCCGACTCTCCAGCTGTCAATCTATCTCTCTCTTCTACTCAGTCCTGGTGGTGTGCAGAAGCCACATTTGTATGCTGTTAGATCAGCGACTACACTATTATCAAGGATACATAACCTGACTTTTCCAGGAGGTCTGAACAAAGATTAAACATAGTATAGCTGAGGTTTAAATACACCTTCCCAGCTAAGCGCCAGCTGTCCTGCAAAGAAAGTCTAACTATAATGTATGTTAACATCCTCCCCATTGTACTGCATTTAATGTTTATATAAAGCTACATGCACGTCACCGAGCCATGCTCTTGTGCTACTCCTTCACTTCTGTTCTCTACTGACTGCCTAGCTGCTGTACTTCACCACTAACTTCCCTGCTGTTTTCCTCATCACCTTAATTTCCTTTATCCCCCAACAGTTAGTAGTCTCACTTGTTCTGAAATCCGACTAGTTTACAGTCAAAATGAATCCTGTCTTCTGCTGTGGTCACCGTACTAGCAAGGCTCCAAGACTAATAGCCACCACTTATACACTCTCCTTTTTCCTAGGATAGATGACCTGATTTTCCAAGAGATCTGAACAAAGATTAAACACAGCATAGCTGAGGTTTGAATACACCTTCCCAGCTAAAAACCTTATTTTTCTTTTCAAAATTAATCCTGTCCTCTGCTCTGCTCATTGCACTAGCAAGGTTCTGGTACTAAAAAACACCACTTACAGACTTAACAGATTGCTTTATGCTTCCTGCTGTCTGCCATGTTGTGGTCCAGCCCTGCTCTGTTCCACCACGCTGTGCTTGGGCTCACTCCACTCCCCTACACACACCCAAAATTCCACCCACCCCCAATACTCCCACACATACATAAGCGTCACCCTATCTTTCCCTGTCCAAATCACAACCTCCCTCTAATCTTCCTATTAACCAACCACTACCACAACAATCACCCCACCCCATACTATAAACACCTACCTACTCCACCCCATATTCTCTATGCACTAAGTCACTCACCCCAGACCACCTCTCAAACATGTACACTACTCCACAATAATACTCTTAGCCACAATGACCTCCATATTAATAATACCTACTCACTCAACAACTTCCACAACTTACTCCAAAAATAGTTACCCCCATTGATATTTCTTCCAACTACCAAATACACCATCACAGCTTCCAGAATATCTCTCCTCAGCTGTTTCTTTACAACTTACCCTATTACTTAGTCTTTAAACTCTTGGATTCTGCACATAGCACACCCTATCTCATACCTCTTACATCCACCCTCTCCAAAAAGCTGAACAATATATACTCCTATCTAATCTCTCTACTATCACAATGCGGTGACATCTACCCTAACCCTCCCTATTACTAATCACCCCTACAGAACACAGCATAATAAATTAAACTTTATAACTCTCAAAATCAGAAGCCTAGGCAACAACCCCCTTCATACATGGATAGATCAGTACAATCCTGACATACTAGCCCTTACTGAAACCTGGCTAAAGCCTAACATACCCAAATCTGAATTCCTACTTCCCAACTACAGGATACTCTGGTCTGATAGAACCCACAAGAAAGGTGGAGGCATAGCATTACTCTATCCTGACAACCTTAATATCATACCATACATAAACAATACCCCTACTTTTTCTTCAGCAGAATTGTTGATATCCTTCTTAAACCTTAATAATATAAAGACAATCTGTATAATTGTTCTCTACATCCCCCCAGGCCATAACACTCCTATTCTAGAAGACATACTCTCCTGGACCACCCAAACATTTCAACATGAAACTATGATTTTAGGAGACATCAACAAAGACTGGCAAATTATCACATCCCAACAACCCAAAAACAGCAAAAACGGTTATGATTTTTTCCCAACTAATCTCCTACCCTACTAGGTACAACAAACACTACTCAACAATCTACCTTATACAGAATCCTAGTATCATACCCTTCTAACTTTACTAATGCTGGTACTTAATCAAACTCTTAATGACCACCTACTTGCTTTCACCATTCGATTAGACACTCATCCTCCAAAATTTCACACCCTAAAACAGTTTCTAATCTGACTAATATCTCTAAAGATAGATTTAATGTTCTACTTTGCAAAATAAACTGGTCACCTCTAAAGGTACTGCCTCTAGACAAGGCAGTACACTACTTTAATAAATGCTTCCTAAAACTGCTAGATACCGTAGCTCCAGTTTGCACCAAAAGAATGAAAAATAATCCCATGCCCTGGCTAAGGAATGTAAAAAACTAATCAAAGATAGGGATGCATCCTGGGCTCTATGAAAACAAAGCAATAAAGAACAAGATCTAATTACTTTCAAGCAGCTATGTAACCAAGCAAAAAAAAAAAAGTTACCAAAAATAAACAGCTATATTCTTGTCACCTACAGCTGAAACATAAAACTAATCCAAAAACTTTCTGGTCCACTATCTCAGCTCTACTCTACCGTGGAACTAAAAAAATCCAATATTTCACTCAATGCCCCCCTCCCAAATTGCTGAAGACTTTAATATCCACTTCATAAAATCTATAACTGATCTTACCAGTAAAACCACCAATACCTGGCCCTCTTCCTTGTCATCTACCGCAAATATTACCCATTTACCTGGACCACTTCCCTCTTACCCTCATTGCACAGAATCCCCTTCAGAGAACCATCCCACCTTCAATGTTCAGCCAATACCAACAAGCCTCATAAATAGATTACTGCAGAAACTCAAACACTGCTCTTTTTCTACAGACAGTCTCCCACCTGCATACCTAAAACTAGCAGCTGACTCCACAGCATACTCAGTCAGCATCCTGATCAATCAATCCATATCTGACTGCATAGCATACCCAGTCAGTATCCTGATAAATCAAATGATATCTGAATCCATAGCATAACCAGTCAGCATCCTAATCAATTGCTCCATGTCTGGCTCCATGGCATACACAGTCAGCATCCCAATCAATCAGTCCATATCTGACTGCATAGCATACCCAGTCAGTATCCTGATCAATTGAGTGATATATGAATCCATAGCATACCCAAGCAGCATCCTGATCATTAGATTTATATCTGAATCCATAGCATATCCAGTCAGCATCCTGATCAATCAATTGTTATCTGAATCCATAGCATACCCAGTCAGCATCCTGATCAATTAATCCATATCTGACTCCATAGCATACACAGTCAGCATCCTGATCAATCAATCCATATCTGAATCCATAGCATACCCAGTAAGCATCCTGATCAATCAATTGATATCTACCTCCATAGCATACCCAGTCAGCATCCTGATCAATTGATCCATATCTGAATCCATACATAACCAGTCAGTATCCTGATCAACTGATCTCTATCTGACTCTATAGCATACCCAGTCAGCATCCTGATCAGTCAATCCATATCCGAGTCCACAGCATATCCAGGCAGCATCCTGAGCAATCCATCCATATCTGAATCTAAAGTTCCTAACATCTGGAAAAAGTTGCATATTATCCCCATTCACAATGGAGGTAACTCCAAACTTACAAACTTTCAACCCATAGCCATATTTTCTCCCATTTCTAAAATACTGGAAAAATGTATTCATCTTCAACTCATGAAATACTTACTGCATAACAACCTCCTTACAAGCACAGAACATGGTTTCTATTCTGGCCACAGCACAACTACAGCCCTCCTAGCCTTCACTGATTATGTAAACAGAACTAGAGACACACAGGTAACTATTTATCTACTCTATTTCTTGACCTCTCAAAGGCATTTAGCACCATGTCACACTCTTTTCTCTTGAACAAGCTGTCTAACATAGGAGTTACCCCACCCACACTAAACTGGTTCCACGTTTACGGTTAGTTACATAATAAAAAAAAAGCTGAAAATAGTCAAATGTCATGTCCCTTTTTCTAGCAAATCCAACTGCAGTCCCTCAAGGATCCATCGTAGGACCTCTACTTTTTTTTTAATATTTTTAGTAATGACCTATGTGATGGCTGCCAACCTAGCCAGATAGAATTGTGCAGATAATTCTGTCATTTGTGAATATGAATGTAAACTACAGGCTTGTTGTCTTAAATGTAAAGAAATACTGTTACATGTGGAACTGGAAATAAATGTGACAACAGTGTACTCTACTGACCAAAGTAAAGCATGTGGCGATCCTTTGATGTAGACAGGGGTGCCGAGGGGTCTAGATGAAGAAATTATTTATATTGTTCTAACCAAGAGTTAAATTGCTAGATTTAAACATGCAAATGTATTTTAATTACTCTGCTCCTGACCAGCTGCAAGATAACAAAAGGGAGATGTTAAAAATGTAAATGTAGTTAATGTGTAGCCTGGGAACTCCAAGAAGGGTGAATAATGATGTAATGTTTAGCAGAAGTGCAGTTTCAATTTAAACAGTGAGAACCAGAAATTATTAAGCATTTTTGTCTTGATCATCCAACACACAGCACTGCCTGTTGTCTTATGTAAGTTATCTTAGACTTGTGTTTTCTTTTAGAGATAACTAGAACTAGAAAGATTAGACTGTGTTTTTCTGTGATGTCAGAACTGTACTACTGATTTATTTTTAAGTATGTATGTGTTATCTCTGAACTCTTTTGACTAGCACTGTGTAGTAGAAAGTATTGTCTTGTGGTTTTAATTATTTATTATTAAATATATTAAAACCTTTTAACTGTGGCTGATTTGTGTAGAGATAATTTAAGCTCTTAAAAGTACTGGCATGTATTTGGTAAAACTGTACAAGGCCTCTCTAATAGCTTTAGCCCTGGGCTATACTACCAATTGGATATTAATATTGCACAGTAATAATTGGACACCCATTTAAGGGTCTTTGAGTAGCTGATAAATATTAGCTGGATGGTGGCAGGATTACTACCGTACAGTCTGGGTAAAAGGGGCACAGCTGGAGAACCTGTGCCAGCCTTTCTCAAAGGTGTCTGTGTGGTTGTATAAACTTATCTCAAAGTGTGTGTGTGTCAGCTACTTGGGCAGGGACATGAAGCACTGGCTGGACAGAGATGGTGCTGGAGATTTTAGTTTGCCCAGCTGGCTGAGATCTGGACCCTATAGCTGTGTCAGTGGGGAGTTATATTGGGGACCTGAAGAGCAAAGGAGCGATCAGCCCTGGACTGACTGTGATATCTGTGTGCTCTTAAGGGAAATTGCACTTTACTGTGTGCATTTGTTATCCTTTCCTCATATATGAGACACCCTCTCTGGTGTTAGTGATGAGGATTGAGGATCCTTGATTGCTGGGCCAGGGTATGGGCATCATATTTGTGGCGGCAGTGGTGGGATATCCACCTCACATTTGTGTTTGGCAGTGGTGGGATATCCACAGTGGTGTGGGTAGAGTGAATTCTGCAGCTTGTGTACAGTGAGCTTTGAAGGTGTTTTGTACTCTAAAACAGCCACGCAGTGAATACTCAGAGTTCAGATCACAATTGTTTTATTTATTTTGTTAGCTTATTTAGTCACGGTGAGCAGGCAGCATATCAGCAGTGGAGTAATGAAAGCTGACAAGGAGCCAGCTGGCAGAGATGTGTCAGCTAGGGGACTGGTGCTTGGCAACCTAAGGGAGACCTGATTGCAGCCTTGGTTATAGCTGCATCAAAAACCAGCAAACAAGAGGACAATCAGACTGGAAGTGGAGATATAATTCCACTGGAGAATGGACAGCTCAACCTTTCTGCAGTGGACATAAAAAATCCAGCTGGAGCTAAAGAGACTTGAGTTGGAGGCCAGACATTTGGAAATAGAAGCAGCTGAGAGACTGAGGAGTCTACAGGCTGAGGACAATGAGAAACTGTTACGTCTGGAAGCTGAGGAAAAGGAAACAAAGAGGCAGCGTTAGAAGGAGATGCTGACTCTTCACCAGAGTCATGGAGGTAATGAGGAAGGGAACAACTGGACCCCAGAAGCACAAAAGGTCAGTAAATTTCTTCAGCAGTTTAAAGAGGGGGATAATTTGGACAGTTTCATTCATATGTTTGAGAGGGTATGTAAACAGTATGAAGTTGACCAAGGGCTTTGGGTAGGGTTCCTGACCCCCTTACTCCATGGTAAAGCTGCAACTGTTTTATCTAAAATGTCGGACGTTGCATGTTTTGATTATACTGTTGTAGAAATGTCTTTTAGAACTTTTTAAGCTAACACCTGAAATGTATAGGAAAACGTTTTGTGAGCATAGACACAAGGCAGATGAAAGTGTGTGTGAATATGTTGATGAATTGAGCACTTATTTCCATAGGTGGGTGAGTGGATGTCAGATCACCACTTTTGAAGGGCTGGCAGACCTTTTGGTGAGGGAACAAGCCCTTAGCACTTTGCCTGAGGACATGAGGATTTGGTTAGCTGATAGACAATGTGCTACTCAGATGAATTGGGGAAGAAGAGAGACCTATACCTGGCAAGCAGGGCAGCCCTGCACAGGACGATGACCCTCGGTACTGTTCATGGGTCTAAAGGAACCCATGATGGGCAGCACAGACTGCCACAACAGAATCTGCCAGTAGAAGGGGAAGCCACTAGTCCAGATACACATCCAGGAGCTAGGGTTAAATGTTTTGAATGCAACCAGTGGGGCCATGTGGCATACAGGTGTCCACAGAGGCAAGGTGGGGAACAAAAGGCGAGGGAGCCAGTAAGTGGGAAAGACATAATGCCAATAGTAGGACAACAGAGATACTAAACTACCATCCTGCAGATGTCCTGAGAGGTAAGGATTCACATGAGGCAGTACCATGTGCTTATGCAGTTACACACATTCAGGCTTGGAGACAAGCACGTGGGTCTGGTAGCCTGGGATAGACCCAGACAGACTGCATACTTGCAGCCAGGATTGGTGAGCTGGTTAATTCAGGGAGTGAGCTACACTGTAGCAGTGAGACTGAAGGTGAGCCACAGCTGCTTGTGGGTACTGATGGTCCCTTGGACCAAACCACTTGGTGTAGTCATAGACAATCACCTAAAGTTGGATTCCTACATTCAAAAAAAATAAAGAAAACACACCAGAAACTTGACACACTATACAGAAACAAGCACACTGAAACTGTTCCTCCAAAACCACCCTCCCCAAAACATTCCTTCTACCCTCCCTGCTTTACGGCACCCCAATACTTACCAATTTACAGAGCTCCTCTAGATCCCAACTGGACCAGTGCTGTAATAAAGTGGTCATTTGCCACCAGCTCTAAAACTATTACCCATTACCGCTTGTTACTAAAAAACTAAACTGGCTAGAATTCCCCAACTACATAGTATATACCCAACTACTAATACCCCACAACATAGTCTACAAACCCAATAACAGCAAAGGCAAACAAACTGTTAAAACAAAAACTTGTGGAGCAAGAAGTAAGGAAGACACGTACTCAGTAGAATTGTTAAGCGCTTTTCGTTTATGTGTACCATAAACTTCATCAGACAATACACAAGTGAAAACAGTCAATTTAAATACAAGTTAAAACCATCAATTACCCTATCAACTAGCTTGTCAAAAAGGAGGAAGACGCCCATTTTAAAAACACATTTAAAGAACATGAAACACATATATCATAAACCTAAAATTAACTCTATACATAGTATTATCCAATTCTATTAAACTAATAAAATATTATTAATAATGTTAAATAATTATGAGAATAATCTTTTATTATACATTATTCTGATATGTGTTCTTAGACAACCTTAAAATTGCTAAAGAATAGAAAAAATTCTTTAGCGTACTAGACTTTTAAGTTTTAGTATACTGCTGATAGTACACCCCTCATTAAGCCCTGGTTGAGTATAAGCATTCAATCTAATTTGCCATTTTAGTTCCAGTTCTTCTAATCTAAGTTCTACTGGCCCACCCCGTAGTTTGGTGTTAACCTGATCAATCACTAAAAACTTAAATCGATGATCTGTAAATTGATCCACATGTTTAGCCAATGCATTTTCAAGTTTGTGTTTTTTTATTGCATATAAGTGCTCATACACACGGTTACGTAACTTCCTCTCAGTCTTCCCTACATAGTAAGCAGGGCATGACTGACACAGAGCAAGGTATACAACCATTGTAGAGTTGCAATTATTTCTCAATTTTAAAAAATATTGATGGTTGTCTACGGCAAATCTATTAGATTCTAAAATGTGGGCACAATAGTTGCATGATTGGCATTTAAACATTCCTGGTGTTTTTACAAAGTTGACTTTATTATTTTCACAAAATTCCTTCAAATTGTTACCCCTTCTGTAAGTCACGACTGGGTGTTCTCCTACACCTGCAAACACTCTATTGTCACCTTTAAAAATATTCCAATTCTTCACTAAGATTTTAAAACAGTCGCTACTATTCACGTTAAATGTTGTGATAAAGGATGTAGTGTAGGAATTACTTGAAGGGGTAACCACTATCATGGAAGATGTGTATGAGTCAACTAAATTGTTCAAAATAATAAGGGATTCAGGATACCCTCGACAAAGGAACATCTCTTTAATAAAATCACATTCGTCATCAAATATTTTATCTAATGTAGTGATGCGAGCTGCACGTACTAGTTGGCCTTTAATAATAGATCGTTTTTGAAAACGAGGATGGCAACTAGAGAAATGTAACATAGAGTTACAATAGGTGTTTTTTCTGTAAATTGATGCTACACAAGTGTTAAGAGTAATATCTTTAATTAATAAAATGTCTAAGTAGGCTATAGATAGAGAGTCAAAAGTATGTGTAAAGTGCAAAAAGGGTGTAGTAGCATTGAGAAAGTCAACTAATTCGAGACTAACACTGACATCTCCGTCTAATAAAATAAAGATGTCATCAAGAAAACATGTGTAATAAATGATACGATCTTTGAAAGTGCTGTTGTTGTATATGTACTGGTGTTCCCAGTGGGCCATGACCATGTTGGCAACACTTGCCCCACATGGAGAACCCATGGTGACCCCAATTTTTTGTAGGTAAAAACCGCCTTCAAAAGTAAAAAAGTTGTTATCTAAAATTAAATCCAGAAGGTCTGTCACCATGGTTACTTCACTCACAGGGCTACCTTGTAATTTTAAGTTTGCACTCACCCATTCTAAAGCAATATCATGGGGAATATAAGTGTATAAATCTTTAACATCGATGGTTAGGAAGTTAAAACTGGGGTTGAATTCTAACTCGTTTATGTTCTTCAAAAACAACCAAGAGTCCTTGCAAATTTGTTTTATGTTCACTAAGTATTTTTGTAGAATAGAATCTACCACCTTAGCACATGCGTAGGTAGGGGACCCTCTACTATCCACTAGTGGTCTCATGGGAGGATTGGTAAGATCCTTGTGGATTTTAGGTATCCCAAATAAGCAAGGAAATCTTGGATAGGAAGTAAGCATGTAATCATACACATTTTGAGAAATTCTTCCCTCAATAAACATTTCTTCTATGGCGTTCTTAATTAAACCATAGGCTTTGTTAGTTTCAGAAAGAGAGCTAACTGAATAAGAAGGTGAGTCTAGCAAACTTAGCATCCTATTCGAATAGTCACTGTTGTCAAAAATAACAGCTCCTCCACCTTTATCTGGTTTACATACCCTGATGTCATTGAATTTCAAAAAGTAAAAACACTCTTTTTCCATATAATAGTTGACATTATTATAGTGTCCAGACCTGTTTAAATTGCAAATATCTAATTCGCATACCTGTTCAAACATTTTTAATAAGGGGTGAAGAGGTGGGTTAAAGGTACTGGGTATCCGAAATTGATTAGTTTCGTTAATAGTGGAAGTTCCCAAAATCAAATTTAGATTTAATTTTCTTGTGAAAAGTTTCAAATCTTTTATAGTTTTCACAATATCCATTCTTTGTGATGGCACATAAGTATACCCCTTAGATAACAGTTCTATAAGTTCTGGTGGAATAGCTATTTGCGAAAGGTTGTACACTGTAAAATCACCATTAACATTGTAAAGTAGAACAGGTGTACTGTGTTCAGAAAGCACTGTTTCGGTATGTTCTAATAACACTACATTATCTGCAGTACTTTCATTATGAAAATCAGAGCTACAGATGGAAAGACAAGTATCACTGTTAATTACTGACATAGAAGTACCATAGTCTGTTACAAAAGGTTCACTGTGTGTCAGTTGTTCTTTTGTTTTTTCTTTTGGCCAGTGAATCTGGCTAGTTGCTTCTGTCTCGCCCCTAAAAAATTAGGGTCAGTAGATCTCAAATAGTAGTGTCCCGAATAGTTGTTCTGTTGCACACCTTCATTTTGGTTAACAAAGGGTGGAGCTAAATCATGTTGTGAAGAAGTAGCCATTGGAAATTCTTTTGAAACAAAATTAGCTTCACCAACCGTATTGTTAACATTATCATTAAACTGACCAGGTTTTTTGTGCCCTTGCCATAATTGATCCGCTGAAGGTTTTGGATATGCTGTACCTTCATTGTAAGCCTTGAAATCCCTGTCCAATTTTCTAACTTTATTGGACTTCAACTTGCACAAATAAGTGTCAATACTAGTAAAAATTCTGTTGTATTCGTATTTGTAACATGCAAATTCGTTGTCCAACTGAATTTTTTCATTAAGTTCACAAACTAACTTAGTAAGTTCATCTACAGACAAGGAATAATGCTTACACATTAATTCAATCAATTCTAACCCTTGGCAGTTATACAGGGCTACAATGTCTTGATGAAATTGAGAGTTAGCAATTAATCCCGTAGGATATTGCCAACGCCTAAGACCCTTTGGCACAACTTTGTGTTTAAGACATTCGTTAAAGTACGAGATCTCTAGTTGAGTTTTCCTCAGTTTAACCAAAAGTTTATCTAGTTCTGTTAAGTTGTTAGATATTGACAGTCCTTCTTTATTCACACCCTCGTTGTTAAGTTGGGTGTTTTCATTTTCTGCATTGAAAAATGTATTATTAGCCAACCAGTTGTTAAGGTTAAAGTTATTACCTGTAAAAGGGTTGTTCAATGAAACTGCTTCTTTAGCTGGCGGTTTATCTTTTGAACCCACCATCGAATTAAACTGCAACGAAGTAACTGCTGCATCGCTACCGTTCATATAATCCATAAGGTTAGTAGCAGACTGCCCTGAAGAGCGTGACAAAGATTGTACTGTGTTTTGTCCCGTCGGCATACTCCTTTGGCCACAGGGAACACTGTAAGATGATTCATTAGAGGGTTCACTACATTCTACTTCGCGAACCTCTTGCACAACGTTGTTGATCCTAACCACTTCTCGTGAAACCAGAAGTGGTAATTTGCGAGCATCTACCTGCTGTTCAAGCTTATCCAAGTGGGTTAGTATGTTGTCCAAACGCACTATCAAAGTGTCAAGCTTGTTAGTGTCCGTAGTAGGAGTCAAACCATGGGATTCACTACTTTGTTTTAAAACACAGGGTGTTTTGTCAAATTGCGTGCTGATATCCTCCACTTCTGCCCCAGACGCCATGAACAGACTCCAATAACAGCAAAGGCAAACAAACTGTTAAAACAAAAACTTGTGGAGCAAGAAGTAAGGAAGACACATACTCAGTAGAATTGTTAAGCGCTTTTCGTTTATGTGTACCATAAACTTCATCAGACAATACACAAGTGAAAACAGTCAATTTAAATACAAGTTAAAACCATCAATTACCCTATCAACTAGCTTGTCAAAAAGGAGGAAGACGCCCATTTTAAAAACACATTTAAAGAACATGAAACACATATATCATAAACCTAAAATTAACTCTATACATAGTATTATCCAATTCTATTAAACTAATAAAATATTATTAATAATGTTAAATAATTATGAGAATAATCTTTTATTATACATTATTCTGATATGTGTTCTTAGACAACCTTAAAATTGCTAAAGAATAGAAAAAATTCTTTAGTGTACTAGACTTTTAAGTTTTAGTATACTGCTGATAGTACACCCCTCATTAAGCCCTGGTTGAGTATAAGCATTCAATCTAATTTGCCATGTTAGTTCCAGTTCTTCTAATCTAAGTTCTACTGGCCCACCCCATAGTTTGGTGTTACATGTCTTCCTTACTTCTTGCTCCACAAGTTTTTGTTTTAACAGTTTGTTTGCCTTTGCTGTTATTGGAGTCTGTTCATGGCGTCTGGGGCAGAAGTGGAGGATATCGGCACGCAATTTGATAAAACACCCTGTGTTTTAAAACAAAGTAGTGAATCCCATGGTTTAACTCCTACTACGGACACTAACAAGCTTGACACTTTGATAGTGCGTTTGGACAACATACTAACCCGCTTGGATAAGCTTGAACAGCAGGTAGACGCTCGCAAATTACCACTTCCGGTTTCACGAGAAGTGGTTAGGATCAACAACGTTGTGCAAGAGGTTCGCGAAGTAGAATGTAGTGAACCCTCTAATGAATCATCTTACAGTGTTCCCTGTGGCCAAAGGAGTATGCCGACGGGACAAAACACAGTACAATCTTTGTCACGCTCTTCAGGGCAGTCTGCTACTAACCTTATGGATTATATGAACGGTAGCGATGCAGCAGTTACTTCGTTGCAGTTTAATTCGATGGTGGGTTCAAAAGATAAACCGCCAGCTAAAGAAGCAGTTTCATTGAACAACCCTTTTACAGGTAATAACTTTAACCTTAACAACTGGTTGGCTAATAATACATTTTTCAATGCAGAAAATGAAAACACCCAACTTAACAACGAGGGTGTGAATAAAGAAGGACTGTCAATATCTAACAACTTAACAGAACTAGATAAACTTTTGGTTAAACTGAGGAAAACTCAACTAGAGATCTCGTACTTTAACGAATGTCTTAAACACAAAGTTGTGCCAAAGGGTCTTAGGCGTTGGCAATATCCTACGGGATTAATTGCTAACTTTCAATTTCATCAAGACATTGTAGCCCTGTATAACTGCCAAGGGTTAGAATTGATTGAATTAATGTGTAAGCATTATTCCTTGTCTGTAGACGAACTTACTAAGTTAGTTTGTGAACTTAATGAAAAAATTCAGTTGGACAACGAATTTGCACGTTACAAATACGAATACAACAGAATTTTTACTAGTATTGACACTTATTTGTGCAAGTTGAAGTCCAATAAAGTTAGAAAATTGGACAGGGATTTCAAGGCTTACAATGAAGGTACAGCATATCCAAAACCTTCAGCGGCTCAATTATGGCAAGGGCACAAAAAACCTGGTCAGTTTAATGATAATGTTAACAATACGGTTGGTGAAGCTAATTTTGTTTCAGAAGAATTTCCAATGGCTACTTCTTCACAACATGATTTAGCTCCACCCTTTGTTAACCAAAATGAAGGTGTGCAACAGAACAACTATTCGGGACACTACTATTTGAGATCTACTGACCCTAATTTTTTAGGGGCGAGACAGAAGCAACCAGCCAGATTCACTGGCCAAAAGAAAAAACAAAAGAACAACTGACACACAGTGAACCTTTTGTAACAGACTATGGTACTTCTATGTCAGTAATTAACAGTGATACTTGTCTTTCCATCTGTAGCTCTGATTTTCATAATGAAAGTACTGCAGATAATGTAGTGTTATTAGAACATACCGAAACAGTGCTTTCTGAACACAGTACATCTGTTCTACTTTACAATGTTAATGGTGATTTTACAGTGTACAACCTTTCGCAAATAGTTATTCCACCAGAACTTATAGAACTGTTATCTAAGGGGTATACTTATGTGCCATCACAAAGAATGGATATTGTGAAAACTATAAAAGATTTGAAACTTTTCACAAGAAAATTAAATCTAAATTTGATTTTGGGAACTTCCACTATTAACGAAACTAATCAATTTCGGATACCCAGTACCTTTAATCCACCTCTTCACCCCTTATTAAAAATGTTTGAACAGGTATGCGAATTAGATATTTGCAATTTAAACAGGTCTGGGTACTATAATAATGTCAACTATTATATGGAAAAAGAGTGTTTTTACTTTTTGAAATTCAATGACATCAGGGTATGTAAACCAGATAAAGGTGGAGGAGCTGTTATTTTTGACAACAGTGACTATTCGAATAGGATGCTAAGTTTGCTAGACTCACCTTCTTATTCAGTTAGCTCTCTTTCTGAAACTAACAAAGCCTATGGTTTAATTAAGAACGCCATAGAAGACATGTTTATTGAGGGAAGAATTTCTCAAAATGTGTATGACTACATGCTTACTTCCTATCCAAGATTTCCTTGCCTATTTGGGATACCTAAAATCCACAAGGATCTACCAATCCTCCTATGAGACCACTAGTGGATAGTAGAGGGTCCCCTACCTACGCATGTGCTAAGGTGGTAGATTCTATTCTACAAAAATACTTAGTGAACATAAAACAAATTTGCAAGGACTCTTGGTCGTTTTTGAAGAACATAAATGAGTTAGAATTCAACCCCAGTTTTAACTTCCTAACCATCGATGTTAAAGATTTATACACCTGTATTCCCCATGATATTGCTTTAGAATGGGTGACAGCAACCTTAAAATTACAAGGTAGCCCTGTGAGTGAAGTAACCATGGTGACAGACCTTCTGGATTTAATTTTAGATAACAACTTTTTTACTTTTGAAGGAGGTTTTTACCTACAAAAAATTGGGGTCGCCATGGGTTCTCCGTGTGGGGCAAGTGTTGCCAACATGGTCATGGCCCCCTGGGAACACCAGTACATATACAACAACAGCACTTTCAAAGATCGTATCATTTATTACACACATTTTCTTGATGACATCTTTATTTTATTAGACGGAGATGTCAGCGTTAGTCTTGAATTAGTTGACTTTCTCAATGCTACTACACCATTTTTGCACTTTACACATACTTTTGACTCTCTATCTATAGCCTACTTAGACATTTTGTTAACTAAAGATCTTACTCTTAACACTTGGGTAGCGTCAATTTACAGAAAAAACACCTATTGTAACTCTATGTTACATTTCTCTAGTTGCCATCCTCGTTTTCAAAAACAATCTATTATTAAAGGCCAACTGGTACATGCAGCTCGCATCACTACATTAGATAAAGTATTTGATGATGAATGTGATTTTATTAAAGAGATGTTCCTTTGTCGAGGGTATCCTGAATCCCTTATTGACGAAATTGTAAGCGAAGTAACGACCAAACGATACACACAGTTTTACACCCCTATTTTATACAATTTAGTTGACTCACACACATCTTCCATGATAGTGGTTACCCCTTCAAGTAATTCCTACACTACATCCTTTATCACAACATTTAACGTGAATAGTAGCGACTGTTTTAAAATCTTAGTAAAGAATTGGAATATTTTTAAAGGTGACAATAGAGTGTTTGCAGGTGTAGGAGAACACCCAGTCGTGACTTACAGAAGGGGTAACAATTTGAAGGAATTTTGTGAAAATAATAAAGTCAACTTTGTAAAAACACCAGGAATGTTTAAATGCCAATCATGCAACTATTGTGCCCACATTTTAGAATCTAATAGATTTGCCGTAGACAACCATCAATATTTTTTAAAATTGAGAAATAATTGCAACTCTACAATGGTTGTATACCTTGCTCTGTGTCAGTCATGCCCTGCTTACTATGTAGGGAAGACTGAGAGGAAGTTACGTAACCGTGTGTATGAGCACTTATATGCAATAAAAACACACAAACTTGAAAATGCATTGGCTAAACATGTGGATCAATTTCCAGATCATCGATTTAAGTTTTTAGTGATTGATCAGGTTAACACCAAACTACGGGGTGGGCCAGTAGAACTTAGATTAGAAGAACTGGAACTAAAATGGCAAATTAGATTGAATGCTTATACTCAACCAGGGCTTAATGAGGGGTGTACTATCAGCAGTATACTAAAACTTAAAAGTCTAGTACACTAAAGAATTTTTTCTATTCTTTAGCAATTTTAAGGTTGTCTAAGAACACATATCAGAATAATGTATAATAAAATATTATTCTCATAATTATTTAACATTATTAATAATATTTTATTAGTTTAATAGAATTGGATAATACTATGTATAGAGTTAATTTTAGGTTTATGATATATGTGTTTCATGTTCTTTAAATGTGTTTTTAAAATGGGCGTCTTCCTCCTTTTTGACAAGCTAGTTGATAGGGTAATTGATGGTTTTAACTTGTATTTAAATTGACTGTTTTCACTTGTGTATTGTCTGATGAAGTTTATGGTACACATAAACGAAAAGCACTTAACAATTCTACTGAGTATGTGTCTTCCTTACTTCTTGCTCCACAAGTTTTTGTTTTAATAGTCTACAACCCCCTACCCTGCCAAGCTTTAAATAACATCATCAAACCTTACAACACAAACAGAGCTCTTAGGTCTACAGATAAAGAGCTTCTCTCTTTATCCAAACCCTCTAAGACAGCTGGACAAAGTTCTATTTCCACTAGGTTTCAAAAGCATGGAACTGTCTTCCATTTATTATGAGAACTACTACTAAGCTGCTTGCCTTTAAAACTATATTGAAGTGGGGGTGGAGCCTAAATGGCCAACTGAGAGCAGTGAATTTTGAGAGCTCTATAAACTAGTATAATAATATAGGAAAATGTTATTATTTTCAAGTTTAAAATGCCAGAAATCTATAGATAAAATATTAAACTACATAAATATCAATTTTGGTGGAAATATACAAAACTTTTCCTGTCAAGTAACTTGGAGATATATTGAGTCAATGAATATGAACAACTCAAGGAATTCTCATCCAGATGCTGCTTTGAAAAAAGAACTACAATGGATGACATCTAGGTTCATAGGTTGATACTAGGCTATCAGCCCTAGGGCCTATACAAGCCTAGTCATAACAATTCCCTGGATATTTCTTCCCACAGTATTTACTTCCCTGGACCCCTGTCTAGCAGGGTGACTGACGTGATCCCCAGGGTGAATTTCCTATCTCCCATCCAATCATCAAGGTTCCTTTTGAAGAAGGCTAACGAGGTGCTCTGCTTGACATGTATGGGCAGTCTATTCCAGAGTATGGGGAGTCCCTGGATCAGGAACCTATCCCTCCAGCATGTTTTGTTCATTGTGATGACAAGGTTTAGATCCCTGGAGTATGTGGCTCTGAGGGATTGGGATTTCTGTAAGTGGAGCATGTCCAACATCTCAGGGTTTTTACATGGCCTTACAGGAACTATCTTTGAAGTTGGGTGGTTTTAAAATGACTTAGACAACCTCAAATTAAATTCTCAAAAACAGACTGATACTCTTAAGGAATTATTACAACAACACCATACAAAAATAACAAATATAGAGACTTCTCTAAATGACATTGAAGGGAGACTCAAAGAGGAAGAATTCCAAAAATAATTTCTGCTTAAACAGAATACATGGGTGCTTAACAAAATAGATGACTTAGAAAGCAGGGAAATAAGAAACAACATAAGAATCTTTGGTCTGCCTGAAAATACTGAAGGAGAAGACATTATTTCATTCTTAACAACCTGGATTCCTGAATTTTTAGACTTGAAAGAGGGACTTTCATTTGGAATTCAAAGGGCACATAGAGCACTGAGGAAACCTGCTTTTAACTCAACAAATACTCCACCTAGATCCATAGTTATAAAATTTCTTTCACTTCTGGACAAGGAACTAATATTAGAAATCTGCTTGGAGAAAATCACCCTTAAAATACAATCAAAGCTTGATAAGGTTTGACAATGATTATTATTCCAGAATACTAGAACAAAGGAAAAACGTCTTGCCAATAATAAAACTGTTGAAACAAAACAACTTTAAAGCACAGCTGGCATTTCCAGCCAAGATAAAAATACTTTTTGCCAATGAGATGAAAACCTTTAATAACTTAGAAGAAGTTACTATATTCATCAAAAACCACATAGTGTCTATTCCAGAAAAAAATGGAATGGATGGACCTTACTCTTAAAAGAATAAAAGAAACAAATCCTTGGACTGATGTTAGAAAGACGAAATAAAAAAAGTTGTCCCAATAAAATAACTCTTGCAACTACATCTCATCATTATCATTAATATAAATAGATGGTATATTTATACCTAATGTTTATAATACAGTTTATTTTACTGGATATATCAGAAGTTATATTTCATTGTTTGGCAGCATTTAAGTAATCAATTTGTTTGCTGCTAACGTATTGTGATTAATGATTACAAATTCCCTTTCCATATTTATAAATTGCCATTTTATGGCATATACTGAACATTTTTAGATTTAAATGGCAACATTCTATTTTGTATAATCAGCAAAGGTTAAAGTGAGTGATTATTGCCAATTTAATACTATCTGTTCAGAATGTGATTGTTACATTTTGTGACAGTCCTAGTTCAGGCTTCTATTGTTTCCCTTGAACAACTTTGTCAGTTTTATGTCATGTATAGAACATTAGTTACCTTGGTAACAGCTTAAGTATTATGTAAGATGAAGATGGGTTACAAAAGCACAATTTAAGTTAAAGGAATTATTTGACTTATGTACATTTACTTATATGAGAAAATCATCATGCTTCCCCTTAATGTTCAATATAGTTTATGTCATTTATGACACGTTAAAACAGTAGTTTTATTACACAAAAGCCCATGTTATTAAACTGTCTATTGTCAATTTAAAACTATTTGTTCAGAATATGATTGTTACATTCTGTGGCATTTCAAGTTCAGGCTTCTATTGTTTCTCTTGAACAACTTTACATGTATCTAGTATGGACTATAGTTGCAATTTTAAGGAAGTGTATAACAAGAAGATGAAAATCAAACACAATACCAACTTTGGAAGACTTCTACAGCCTACTGAAGGCCACAGCATTATTGGAAATTAAAATTAAAGAACTAAGAATTTATCCAAAGCCATTTATCAACAACACTTGGGGAAAAAAGTCTTATCATTGATTGACACTATACAATAATTGATCAGACACTCTGATAATGGATTGGACATACTTAAAAAAGTAACTGTATACATTAAGATATGTTATACTAAGCTAGCAAGCTAGTGTAAATAGTGTATATAGTTATTTAAGATGTTATGTATAAATACTATGGAATTCAATGAAATGTATTTGAAAAATAAAAGAAAAAATTGAGAAAAAAAAACTGTATTGAAGCAACACATGATCAACTTTTGGCTGTGCCTTTGCAATGATCTAGGCTAATCTCTTCTCCAGATCAGACCAAACTGAATCACTCATTCTCAATCTCTCCATCCATTCTTCATCACTCTGTACCTTTTACTTGTAAATATTGTAATATAAATGATTACTTACCATCTGCCTAATAACAATGTGCTTGCATACTTGTAACTCATGTAATTTTTGTGTTATCTGTGCAAAGTTTGTACATCGCTGTATGTAACTGGAGCTTTTCTCCCCAGGCATCCTCTAAAAATGGGTTCTTTCTAAACCAGTCGGATCATCCTGGTGAAAAAATGTCAAATAAATAAATAAATATAGTACATTACAATAAATAAACTAAAAAGGCATGGAAGACAATTTCATAGGCTAACACTTACCTAAATGTAAAAGAAATGAATGTAAATTACTTCTGGTGAACAGTGGATCATCAGAACAATACTAGGCAAAAAATAAAATCCAATGTCATCAGCTGGGAAGGTTCCAGCTTGACCTACCTGGCAGTGCCAAGTGGCTTCATCAAAGGGGAGCAGTTTTGTTGTTAAAACCAAAACATGCCCTCAATGGGGGGGCATTTTGGGGGAAGACCTTTATTGTTAAAATCAAATCATTCTCTGAAATAGGAGGCATTACCTAAGGGGAAAGGCTCTAGTGTTAAAACCAAACCATGCCCCCAAACAGGAGGATTTTATCTAAGGGGAAGGGATCTATTTCTAAAACCAAACCATGCCCTCAAACAGGGGGCTTTATCTAGAGGCTACAAAGTGATTCTAACCCTTTTGGTTTACAGATGACATGGAAGGAACAGCTCCAACCAGGAGAGGAATGATGACAGCTAACACACACACATGAAGAACACAATGAACCAGCTCCCAGCTCTCAAGGCTGCTCCAGAAAATGCTCAAAAGGCATAATGAGTCCCAACAAGATTTTATTCCAGCTAAGGATTTTATTCAACCATGAACATTTTTGAATGGGACTTAAACATTTAAGCTTGTAATTCTGTTAACATTTTAACTTCTTTCTGATAATTTCCTTTGATTTTAATTTCACTTTGAGTTCAATTTTACGAAATAATGCAATTTTATTTATTTATTTATTTACATTTGTTTGCTGGGAAATTCCGATTGAACACAAGTCCTTTTTCAGTGGAGGCCCAGGGAAAAAACCTCCACATATTGTAAAATGGCAATACAGTAACAAAGTTGGTGACATACTTTAGAGTGCCCTTAGGTACAGATTATAGTCATAAAAAATATAAACAATAAAGTATAAACAGTAACATAGACATACAGTTTAAACAATACAAACAGCTTAATGTACAGTATAAACAATATAAACAGCTTAATGTACATAGCATATGGTATTAATAGGTTTTCAAGTCCGCTAAGCAAGGAAATGAGTGTATATTCATTAAATCGCCTTTATAGTAACAACGATTAGATCCACCAGAGTGGGGGGTGTGCGCAGAGTGAGCAGAATTGGGTAGAAGTGGGTGTAGGGGAGTTAGTCGGGTTTGGGCAAGGACAGAGCCATTGAGTCTTAAGGTGCAGTTTCAGTGCAATCTTGAAATGACTGGAGAATGTTAAGATAGTAGTGGTGGGGGCAGGTTATTCCAAAGTTTGGATATGGCACAGGAAGTTAGAGATTCTCTTGCAGTGTTTTTGGCTTTGGTGATCTGGAGAAGATTTTTGTTTCTGGAGCATAGGGGTCTGGAGGAGTGGTAGGGTTGGAGAAGGGATTGCAGTGATGGGATTTTGAGAGGGTGGTTTACAAATTTGTGGGCAAAGGAGAGTTGATTCAGGTGAAGGAGTTGTGGGAGCTGGAGGCAGTCTAGTTCTCTGAAGGAGACACAGTGGTGGATGCAGTAGGGAGCACCAATGTTGAATTTAATGGTTTTGTTGTAGCATGTCTCTAGTTTGTTTAAGTCTGATTGTCCAATATTAGTAAGTATGGGAGATGCATACAGTAAGGTGGAAATTAGTTGGGAGTTTGCAATAGAGATTCTAGCAGTTTTGATGAAGTATTGGTTGTTTCTATATAAGGTGCCAAGTTTTTTGTGAACTTTTTTATAGTAAGGGATATGTGGGTGTTGAATCTGAGATTGTTGTCAATCTCCACTCCAAGTAGTTTGGTGTGAGCTGATGGAGAGATGGAGGTATTGTCTTTGGCAAGTATACTGAAGTGAGGGGGGTATGGGGTAGATTTGGATGGTTGAAAGATGAGGAGTTTGGTCTTATTGGGTTAGGTAGGAGCTGAGAATTGGATAGCCGGCTTTCTACAGATGAGAAAGATTCTTGTGTGATCTGTTGGAGTTCAAGTAAGGTGGGAGAAGAGCAAATGAGGGTGGAATCGTCAGCATACTGTATAAGTGAGGCTTGTTTGGAGGCAGTGTGCATGTTGTTGGTGAAAAGGGAGAATAGTAGGGGGCCGAGGATGGAACCTTGGGGACACCAAGGGTTACAGGAAGATGAGGGGAGAGGGTGTTTTCCCAGACAACTGATTGCTGCCAGCCATGGAGGTAGCTGTGGAACCATTTTGTGGCTGGTTTGGAGAAAGAGAGGTTGGAGAGAGCAGAGAGTAGAAGTTTGTAGGATACAATGTCAAAGGCCTTAGATAGATCAAGAAATATGGCAGAGGAGAGGAGGCCATTGTTTTTGTGCTGAAGGATAGTGTTAGTGAAGGAGAGCAGAGCACTGGTTGTGCTGTGATGTGGCCTGAAACCATGGTGTATATTAGAGAGGAGATTATTGGTTAGGAGGTAGTTAGAAACTTGGGAATTGATACATTTTTATAGTATCTTGGAGAGAGGGGAGAAGATGGTAATGGGGTAATAATTGGAGAGGTCAGTGGAGGGACCAACTTTATGAAGGGGTATAATGTGCAATATTTTCCATAGTGATGGTACCTGGCATTCCGATATGGAGCGGCTAATTAATATGAAGATAGGATATGCTAGGACTTCAGCAGCTATTTTTAGATATTCGGCAGGGAGGTTGTCAGCAGCCAGTTTGGTGGGTTTGAGTTTTGTCAGAAGTTTTTTTATGTAGGAGGTGGGAACTATTGAGAAGGAGAAAGCAGGATTTGTGTATAGTGAGGGGGGAGTTGAGGTAGGGAAATGTTGTTTGGTAAGAGATAGTATGGTTTCTGTGAAATGTTTGTTGAAGGATTCAGCTATGTTGGTGGAGTTGGGAGGGATAGATGGTGAGGGGGGGTGTTTACTTTGCCTGCGCTGAGGATAGAGTTAACTGTAGACAAGAATAACTTTGGGTTGTGGTTAGAAGAGTTTAGTGAAGTTTGATAGTAGAGTGTCTTGTCTATTTTTATTTGTTTTTTTACCTTATTATGTAGTTCATGGAAAAATTATCTATCTGAAGGGGTTTGTGTTAGATGCCAGTGTTCCCAAGCTTTATCCCTGGTCTTCATTAGGTCCCTGGTGGTCTTCTGTAGCTAGGGGGAGCTTTTTGTTCTGACTTTGGAATTTTATATTTCATATCACACTTGTATTTTTCTATGCTTTGATTTGTTTTTGCCTTTATAATTCAGTGAATATTCTCTCTATTCAGATGAGGATCTGAAGACGCTTGAAGCATTCGAGTGAAAGTCCTGCCTATTTAACACAACTTGCTATGGTTTGTTGGCTTGTTGTACCATCGTTACTAAAAAGATCTGACTGAAAGGAAAAAAAAAAGTGTCCTGTAAAAGTGGGTTTCCTAAATGTTTTGTACAGCAATAACTGAGAAATACATATGATTATTAAAATCTAACATAGGTCAGAACAAGCAAACATAGATATGAAACCTCTGACCTAACAATGTATTGAAAAAAGATCTGCTGTTCACCTCAAACTTGTCTTCAATGAGTGGCAATATGAAGAACAAACTGCACAGTATCCTGTACAAGTGGGCATTTCCTTACAAAACCCTCCTCCCCTAACACTGAGGGGCTTTATACAAGAAATGAACAGTAGGAGCAGGCCAAAAAATAGCCACTGAGCTTAATAACACAACTGGGTAGGGTAAATGATCCCACTTAAGTATATACGACTCTTACTTGGTGCAGACATTTTCTTAGAGGATATACATCTTCCCAGTGATGTTGGAACTGAACAAACAGAATGTCAGCGGGGAGACTTGTGTGTAGTTTTGAGGGACAGAAAGTTGTTCAGAGATGCTTGCATGCATCTCTCAAATGGCTTGTATATCTGTTTGCAATATTTTAAATGTTAAACAAAGTAGATGCTGTTGTATAGATCTGAAAAGTATACCTGATCATATGAGAATTTTTAATGTGTATGCACTTACTGATTGCGTTATTCCTTTTTTCATATGGACAGGTGGATTTACCTGTCATGTATGATATAAGAGATGAAGGAAATGGCAAGGGAAATATGTGGTTTTGTATACAAATATTTTCGTCTGAAAGATTTAGTGGGTGATCACTATCTGTATATCAGAACTAACCTACATAGTTCAGCAAATGGAAGTGTGTGTACATAAGGGATATGTACAACAATAGGAAATATGATGGCTCAGGTATTTCAACCTGATTCACAGTTTATGCATGATCACATTATATAAATCTAGATTTCTGCAATCCCAGTGAGATGACTGGGATAGGAGGTATGTATATTTCAATGCCAATTCCTCTCATTCAACTTTTTGCTTCTTTGGACTTCAAATTCAGCAGGACTCAGAGTTTAAACACTTGTTAGTCTGTGTTTTGAATCTCTCATATCACAATTGCTTCTCACTGTGTTTGCTAAATTGATATTGTATGATGTATTTTTTCAAGTTCTTCTCAAAAGTATAATAATACTATAATTCTGAATATGTTTGAGTTAATTTAACTTTATATACTGCTGAATTATACTCAAAGAAAAGCTGAACTAAGTTACAGTTGTGGTAGAGTATGAAGCGGACAATATAAGAAAAGAGTCAACTCATAGAGACCAGATTTATGGATAGTCTTAGCAGAATAGCAGTACATTCTGTGGGCCTATATTATAACACCGAAGAGGCGTTTAAGCATTGCCATGTAAAGACCGAACGCACTAAAGCATGAATGGTCAAAACAGTGAATGTTTTCCCTGGGAAAGAATTTGATTGCACAAACACACACACACACACACACACACACACACACACACACACACACACACACACACACACTTACAAACATAACTATGTGGGGAGTTTTGCCGCCCACACCCCCTAACGTGGAGTGCTCTGCCCCCCCCCCTAACTAAATATACCAACTACAAGATCACACTACAGTGGAGAAAAGGGCAACACTATGTAGTTGGCCAACTACATCTTTGCTTAAATGCATTTCAATGAAAATGTGTCGCTCATTTGGTGTTCGATATTACGTTTCGACATTGTAATATAGACCCCATTCTGCTTTAGATCTGAAAGGATAGAATTTCAAACATTGATTAAGTTTACAAGCAAGTGATGGGCAATACTCCTTGTGGAGAAACTATGCCTTGATGAATTCTGGAAGCAAAGAGAGTATTCAGAAATGAGAAAATAGACAGTCTTGCTAAGCAAATTGATGCTATGCTCAGGGAGCAGTAAACTGAAATATTTTATTTTTGAAAAGTTGACTTTAGTTTTAGTATTAATACCCATGGCAAAAAGGGAAGGCATACTCCAACTGAGGTATTATGACTTTTTTCCCAGTGGCAATTCTAGCTTCAAGTGTAACCAAGTAATTGACCCATACCTTTCAACTTTCCCTGATTTTGCAGGGCATCCCTGATTTTATATTTTACCCACTCCCTCATAAAATTCTTGCAGTAACTCACTGAGGATTATTAATAATGCCAGCCATTAGAGTTTTATACTTCTTAATGTTTAAAAATGCATGTTGATGCAAAATTGGTTATTCTAACAGTTTAAGTGAATTAGAGTAGTATTTAAAATTGTCTCTGATTCTGGGTCTTCATTTATCATTATTTTTGGCTTCATCCAGAACTTGTTTGTAAAGAAGTTGAGAGGTATAAATTGATCCTGTGATAAGTTTATGAGTTCTGTTTTAACTTTTTGTAAGTAGTATATGGAATACCATGATTACACTCTGATATCAGGACAAAATATAACTCTGATAATCACCTTTATGATTAACTTACATAATTCACAAGAACTTTTCACTGCTGCTATACTCGTGTCTTGCACTTGAGAGCACAAACAGAACACACCACAAAATAGCAGGGGGAAGCTAACACAGCTTTAAAAGCTGTAATACACTTTGAATTGCCACACTTCTTTTTCATGTGTGGCAGCGTTAAGAACATTACAGCTTTTATAGCTTTTACAGGAATATAGATGCACTTTGCTTCTAGCAGCAGTAAGGCTATGTTAAGTGTGTTACAGCTTTCAAATCTGTAAAACAGTTCACACATCTAAGTGTTCATTCTTTCTCTCTCTCTCTCTCTCTCTCTCTCGCTATATATATATATATATATATATATATATATATTACTGGTAGTACATGAAACAGGTCAAATCCCATATCTGAAAAGGAATTTTGAGTTTGGCTATATAATAGTAGCCAGGTAGTTATATCTTCTCAAAAACAGATTTCAAGTTTTGCTGCAAATTCCCTCAGATCCATTTCTAAAACATATAACAATTTGGTTATAACTGGAGACCCAATCATAACTGTCTATGTCTGAACCTGTATTAAGATTGCAGTATGAAAGGATCAAACCACAGATTCTCAAATGTTTAAACAGTGCTGTTGAGTTTGAAGTCCATTTTAACAGACTGTTAGATAAGAGGAACCTGAAAGTGTTTGTTAGGATCCAAAGAACATGTTTTAAGTGTTATCAGTGTAGAGGTGGAAGCATTGCATATCCAGCCATTCTTAAATTAAGGTTCAGTCCTGTGTGAGCAGCAGTTGGTCTCAGTATGTAATGTGAATAAACTGCCTCTATTTAAAAATGCCTGTAGATTTTGAAGATCCACAGCATGATTAAACAACAATAAATTGAGAGGATGAGGGGCCTAGCCTTGAAGTATCCTGCATTCACTCCTGTGCATTTAGCACATCAGGCAATTAGTGCCCTTCAGCACTCATTGTTTCTGTAGCAGGTACGAGTTTTACTGGGTGGAGTTGCTAGCTCAAGGCCCAACCCTCCTCAGAGGGTGCACCACACACTCACACCTATGGCCAATTTAGAGTGTCCAATCCACCTACTGCATGTCTTTGGAATGTGGGAGGATACTGGAGCACACAGAGGAAACCCACATGAACATAAGGAGGACATGCAGACTCCACACAGAAGGCACCCCAGCCAAGAATTGAACCAGAGGACCTCTCACTGTGAGGCAACAGCTCTAACCGCTACACTACTGTGCCACCCAGCCTTAAAGTATACTTGTAGTAATAAAAGTGATAAAAGAGTGAGTGCCCACTTAAAATTCAACAACCAGACTCCATATAGGCTGAATAATATCAGTCCTGGTAATGGTGAGATAGGAAACAAAGTGTGATGCAGTGAACCTACCATGTCCAACACAGAAGTCATGCCATCAACTGAGAAGTACCAATATTGTTAATATACCCAGTACCAAAGCTGTGCTATCAGCAAGCAACAGGACATATTTGTTAAAAAAAAACGTGTTTGAGATTATGCAAACATTTTCAGTAGTTCAGTCAGAGATTCAAGAACAGAAAATAGGACTGTAATATGACAGTGAAAGGGCAAGGTGCCATTATATTTGTAGTTATGAGGAATAACCCCATAAGTGAATGTCAAATTAAAGATAGAAGTCTAGAGGATTACCAATAAAAGAAACATCATTTTCAAAAAAGGAAGAAGGTGAGGGAGGCAGATTGCAAGACATGCAGTCTGACACATTAAAATGAAAAGAAGACACTTATAGCAGAGAGGGACATAAAAATAAATATTGGAGCAAATGTGTCCTTCCTTTAAAATGAGGGGGATAAGAGAAGTATGATGGGGTGGCAAGACAGGAGAAAGAGGAAAAGATGTGACTAAGAAAAGCTGAGAGTTTTTTTCAAGAAAGACATTGTCACTTTCACAGTAAAATAGATTATAATTATTGCAAAGGTATTAATGAAAGAGTAGAGGGGGTCTTACAACATTAGTAAGTGGTTTACTCATTTGCATATTGTTATGATTTTCTAAAAAATGTGTTTCATATTAAGTAAGTGAGTTTTACAAACTGAATTAGAACTATAAATTAGAAATAACAGTTACAAAAAGGTATAGCTTTATTAGTGAAAAGCACAAAGTGAAAAGTATTAGACTAGTTGATAATGGCAGAACCAACAAGACATTGCTACATAGTTTTCTGTCTTGCAGGCCTACAGATAAGAAAAAGCACATGAGAGGAAGGCCTGTTAATGCAGTGTGAGTATTGCTATCCATGGTGCTGAAAACTCATGCTTGGGCACAACATTTCACTGTCACTTGTGAAAAGAGTTTGACCGTCTAATGAGGACCCTGTCCTCCTTTACGGAAAGAGTTATTCTTATTCCACAGCTCACAATGCCCACATTATTAAAGTATTATGACAAAGAGGGGAGTGCAGTGGAAAGTAATAATGTAGGTAACTCATCTTCAGCTGACATACGTTTGTCTGTTGTTTGATTACTCACATACTGAACTAAGCTTATGACTTTTAAATTAATACATTCTTCAGTTCTTCATGTGATTTTAGAGCAAGAAACAAACAAACACACACACACACACACACACACACACACACACACACACACACATACACACACACATGAATATATTCTATATTTACTTAAGTTTCACCATTTAACCCCTACATGGAATTAAAGAAAAGAGCATATTTTTGATTATGCTACAACAGAATTGTGTCAATTGCTTGTTGGCTAACTAAAGATTTGTATATTTGAAAAGGACTTACACATGGCCCCATTTAGAATACATAATTAGAGTTATTTTTTTCTGATCAGCCGTTGTCATAGTAGGATGATGTTAATTGATCTGCTGATGACAACAAGATCCTAAAAGAGGACTACTTTTCCCAAACCAATAGCTGGTGTCAAAACCATAAACTAAAACCAATTGCCAAAAAGTGTATAATAGTGTCCTTCAGCAAGTGAGAAGTTCATAACTATCACACTGACAACACATCCCTGAAAATGATCCAGTAGTTAAGAGACCTGGAAGACTATGTACACAATGAATTGTCTGATCACAATATATCCACTAGTGGAAGAAAGTGTTTTTGTATTGTACAGCCCATTACTAAGGGCATGGTTAAGGGTATAGTTTCCAGATCCAGGGATGTGATCATTCCACCATATTCTGCATGCATCTGTCTGATCATTGAGCATAATTCCCCATTCAGTTTGTAGCTGTCCAGTCATTTGACACAACCTAAATGCCTGCAATGCTTTCTTATCAAGAGTATCAAATCCTAAATCATAAAAAGTACACAGGCTATATCAAAGGCTTATTCTGCTTCTCAGTGTCATACAGGCTACTGGAGGAGGGGTAATCTCTGCCTTTTGAACACAACCTCAACTGACCCTATCTTATCAGACCTACTGCACATTCACAAGTTCAATGGGGACATAAACATCCACTCAAGAGATCTAAATTTCTTTGCAACATAAATAGGACATGTTGGAGGGATAATATGCATCACAGAGAATACCACTTCTTTAGAATCATCTTCCTTTCCATTTAAATCAAAGTTCTTCTCTTAAACTATTCAAATTTAATCTGGATGAATGAATGGGTAACCACAAAATTCATAAGTCTAATAGAGTAGTGGTTAGAGGATACACCTTGCATGTAGACATTTACGGTTTGAGCCTCACCATAACCACAAAATTCACCCATGATTTATCACCCTTGTCCTTTATGGGTAGGGGCAATATGTTCATCTCTGGGTTTTTGTACTTTAAATATAAGGACTAAAAACTTCAAATGAATGTACATATAGGTTCCTAAAGATCTTCACAGATGAATAGCCTAGTAAGTACTAATGAACCTATGAACCTATGAATGCCTTGTCCTTAAGTACCAGTTAACCTAGTATTTGCTCAAATAGATAAGGAGAGCACTTGTGATGGCAATGTCCAGTCAGATGTTAATACATTTCAAAAAGAAAATACAGCATGTCCAAGAATGGTATAGAATGAAAGAGGCAATAAGTATTCGAGAAGAGAAGGAGAGATGTGCATAAAATCTTAAGACTGTATGGAAAAGATATGGCTCAGATAGCTTTGTGATGTCAGAGGATGTGAGACCTTTAGGTAAATAGGAGCATCAGGAGAACCTATGGCTGAGAAATGCTGGGATATATCCTTAGTGGTAGTAGATTCTAGAAATAGGTAATGTTCCAACAGCCAACTGGCTGTGACTGGGCCATACTAAGGGCAATGCATACAGTTTAAGAGGTCATAAAAGGAAAGGTTGCCGAAAAAAGTCTAGAAGGAAGCCCAAAAGTATGTGTGGAATAGGTGAAAGAGTCTGATTAGAAAAAAAATGCAAAATCTGTTTTCACTAGAAGCAAGGAGAGACAAGAAGACATGATATGGATACTCAAGATCATGTCAGGGAACTATGAAGAGGTCTCAATAAACAGGCAGGAAGAGTATAGGTAGTAGCTTGTATAGACCAGCTGTTCCCTGAATCTGTGAAAGTGCTTCTATGAATAGAGGGTTGTGGAACCAGGGAATGGCCTACCAGAAAGGGTGGTGGAGAAGGAATCCACACAGACATTCAAGCAGATATAATAAAGTGTGGGCATGGGAGGAGGTGAATCATACATTTTTCTAAAGGGCAGACTATACAGGCAAATGTTCTCTTTCTGCCATCAAAAATATAATATGAAGTGCAAGATGCCTCTATATGTGCACTGATGTCTCTATATGTGCTATATGTGCACCCATCTTGCAGTGATGTCTTTATATGTATTATATGTGCACCCATATTGCAGTGATGCATTTATATGTATTATATGTGCACCCATCTTGCAGTGATGTCTTTATATGTATTATATGTACAGCCATCTTGCAGTGATGTCTTTATATGTATTATATGTGCACCCATCTTGCAGTGATGTCTTTATATGTATTATATGTGCACCCATCTTGCAGTGATGCATTTATATGTATTATATGTGCACCCACCTTGCAGTGATGTCTTTATATGCATTATATGTGCACCCATCTTGCAGTGATGCATTTATATGTATTATATGTGCACCCATCTTGCAGTGATGTCTTTATATGTATTATATGTGCACCCATCTTGCAGTGATGTCTTTATATGTATTATATGTGCACCCATCTTGCAGTGATATCTTTATATGTATTATATGTGCAGCCATCTTGCAGTGATGCATTTATATGTATTATATGTGCACCCATCTTGCAGTGATGTCTTTATATGTATTATATGTACAGCCATCTTGCAGTGATGTTTTCATATGTATTATATGTACAGCCATCTTGCAGTGATGTTTTCATATGTATTATATGTACAGCCATCTTGCAGTGATGTCTTTATATGTATTATATGTGCACCCATCTTGCAGTGATGCATTTATATGTATTATATGTACAGCCATCTTGCAGTGATGTCTTTATATGTATTATACATCTTGCAGTGATGCATTTATATGTATTATATGTACAGCCATCTTGCAGTGATGTCTTTATATGTATTATATGTGCACCCATCTTGCAGTGATGTCTTTATATGTATTATATGTGCACCCATCTTGCAGTGATGTCTTTATATGTATTATATGTACAGCCATCTTGCAGTGATGTCTTTATATGTATTATATGTACAGCTATCTTGCAGTGATGTCTTTATATGTATTATATGTACAGCTATCTTGCAGTGATGTCTTTATATGTATTATATGTACAGCCATCTTGCAGTGATGTCTTTATATGTATTATATGTGCACCCATCTTGCAGTGATGCATTTATATGTATTATATGTACAGCCATCTTGCAGTGATGTCTTTATATGTATTATATGTGCACCCATCTTGCAGTGATGTCTTTATATGTATTATATGTGCACCCATCTTGCAGTGATGTATTTATATGTATTATATGTACAGCCATCTTGCAGTGATGTCTTTATATGTATTATATGTGCACCCATCTTGCAGTGATGCATTTATATGTATTATATGTACAGCCATCTTGCAGTGATGTCTTTATATGTATTATATGTACAGCTATCTTTCAGTGATGTCTTTATATGTATTATATGTACAGCCATCTTGCAGTGATGTCTTTATATGTATTATATGTGCACCCATCTTGCAGTGATGCATTTGTATGTATTATATGTACAGCCATCTTGCAGTGATGTCTTTATATGTATTATATGTGCACCCATCTTGCAGTGATGCATTTATATGTATTATATGTACAGCCATATTGCAGTGATGTATTATATGTGCACCCATCTTGCAGTGATGTCTTTATATGTATTATACATCTTGCAGTGATGTCTTTATATGTATTATATGTACAGCCATCTTGCAGTGATGTCTTTATATGTATTATATGTACAGCTATCTTGCAGTGATGTCTTTATATGTATTATATGTACAGCTATCTTGCAGTGATGTCTTTATATGTATTATATGTACAGCTATCTTGCAGTGATGTCTTTATATGTATTATATGTGCACCCATCTTGCAGTGATGCATTTATATGTATTATATGTACAGCCATCTTGCAGTGATGTCTCTATATTTATCATGCATCTATGGAGGAATGAAGGAAAAAAAATTCCACCCTCAATATGCGTAGGATAAAGCATTGGCTATGAGCTCGGCAACGCAAGTTTAATTAGATGGCTTTTGGGTATGTGCATGAAAATGTGTAAATGTAAGGTAGGAATAATGAGGCTTTGCCTGCTTGCCTCTGCTTGTTGGGAGGGTTGGTGATGTACTGATAACATCATGCTGTTCTTTGATGAATATCACAAGCCAGAACAGTAGCTGGACTGGGAGAGCAGCATCACCATCTCAGGGTGTGGGGGTGGACAGAGGCACACCTAGTCCATCCATCATAGAATGCAGCAGACTTCCTAGAAAGTACAGGCACATGAGGGGTAAGGTCTCTGACTATTATGTTTTAAGATCTTCTGAGAGCATGTAAGGCAGCAGTCTGGCCTGTCACCTCCCCCAGAACTCATATTATCAGCTAGCAGGTTGCCAGCAACCTCACCCAAACAGGCAATCCCATAACACTGCATAAATACATATAAATCTACAGAATGAGGTGATATAAGAGCCCATGGTGCTGCTGCAGGTACACAGCAACAATCTCAACTTGCCAGCATGGAAGTGTAAAAAAATGCTTTGGTTGAATAACACTTTCAACCACCAATGGTACACTGCTGCACTCTTACATTAATACACTATAGGCTTTTTTCCTTGTTGTCAAGTTGTGAGAATACATATAGTCGACCAAACTGTCACCATACTGGGGGTACAAATAAAGAGTTTCTAGTGCTTTCCCTGGATATGTGGAACTGCCATATTCCATTTAACACCAGTCTGGGTTGTCTGCAGTAGAACAGTAAGAGGATCTTAATTAGTCAGAACAATTAAGGTGTTCCAAAATTTGAAATAAAGATGGACATCATTGAGAATTTGGGATGAATCCCAGAGAATGAGTGTGACTACATACAGTTAGGGGGGGTAGGTAGATACAGGCAGGTCATGATGCTGGTAATGAATATTTCTATGCAGCTTAAATGAAGAAGCCACCTCATAGTTACTGGTGATTCCTTTAAATTCAGGACATTTTCTAAGAGAAAGGGATGAAGGTGGCCCTTTTAAGCCCACATTGCTCACTGTTTTAGCAGCCATCAGTTATCTGACTATTGTGAGGTGACAGAGACATGATCAGAGATGTACATTCCTTTGGCATGTATTCGGACAATACCATACGAGTAAATAATAGCACTATGTTCTCAGGCTTACATTCTCATAACCCTACGGTAAACATCAAGTATTTAACTTAGGACGTTCACACATCTCCAACTCCTCAGTAATACCATTGACCTGTCCATGCCTTCATAAAAATATAACAGTTGAACATAAACATGAATTTCTTGAGAGCTATCGACTCTGACTGCAATGTTCGTTTTTTTTTTTTTATATTCCACTTTGGCCATAAGATCACTGAAAGTATTTTTTACACACAGAAAATTACAAAAGATGGATGGATGGATGGATGATGGATAGATAGATAGATAGATAGATAGATAGATAGATAGATAGATAGATAGATAGATAGATAAGCAGACAGACAGATAAATCTGCAGGTTCTAAACCAATAATGCAGTCAATGTGAGTTTGGATTCCAATCCTCCTGCATATTCTTTTTACAGTGAATATAAAGTATATCACTGCAAGTCTGGACACTACTCATTTCTAAACTAGTTTCAGCTGAGCACCTGTTTCTTATTATGTTAAAATTTGCCGCACACATGTGCATTTGGTTACAATGTTAATTAATCCATTACAGCACAGTTCATATATCAATCCCTTGCTTCATGCTAGTAATGAGTGATTCTGCCCTATACCTTAATATGTGAAATTGTTTATCTTCATCATCTTCATCATCATCATCAATCCCCTTTTCCTATCTTCAACACGGGGTTGGGGTATTGTGTTTACTGATGTCATCTCTCTCAATTCAATACCACTATCTTATCTTCAACAGTCATGCCTGTCTGTCACAGGTTTTCTCACAAAATCCATCCATCTCTTTGTTGGATGCCTTCATCTCCTATTACCTTTTTCCTGTCTGTTCCAAATATTCTACATCAAATTGTCTTCTGCATTTCTGCACATGTGAAGAATTGCTGATTCTACCCTAGTGCCCTGTCATTACTAAGAGGAAATCTGCCTGAGTTGCATGTTCTGTCTGCCCTGATATGTGCATTCAGGTCA